>NC_134643.1:14121938-14422105 GCF_030463565.1 Pelecanus crispus
CTACAATTTCTTCTGTCTGTCCTTTTATTACAGCAGCACTCACTCACTCACTGTACAGTGCCTGTTCCCAACACTGCTTTGACATCAACATATGCCAAACTTTAGAATATTTGTGTTCAATCATTTTAGCATACAGCCAAGGTTTTCCTGAGGAATACAAACACAAAATGGAAAACTGATTTCTAAAACTAGTATTTCTCAGCAAAGCTTGAATAGAATTTCACAGGAGGAGGAGACAGCACATTTCTAGCCTAAGGCTTCTGCTCTGCTGAATTTCAAAGATCTACTCCAAAGTAGGTGTTTAAAGCTGCTCAGAAGTTGTGAAGACTTCAACAGCAAAAGGAATTAGTTTGCCGAAATACCAGGATTGCTATCAGCAGTGCCCAATAAAGTACTTTCATCTTACTCTTCTTTTGCATTAGCTGTAGAGAGGAGCAGAAACACACACATTCAGTCACTCCTCTGCTGCATATATCAAAACACTTTAAAGCAAAATGTGCTGCTTCTTCCAAAACCATTAACACTGCTTTGACACTTGCTTAACGGACACCAAAAAAGAAGAGCTGCCTTCAATGCCTCCCTAGGGCAGTAATCAAGTTGCCTCAGAGCAGACATACAGAATTTACTGAAAACATAAGCAAGCAATCCACAAGGCTAAAGATCCATACACTGTAAGACTGAGATATCCAAACTAGCTTTGTTTTAAGCAAGATTTGGCAGCAGCAGTGCAGTGCTTGATGCAAGCTAACTTATTTCACCTCTCAAGTAGTTACTACTGAGGCACACACTCACAACCCAAAACTTTCCAGACAGGTGTTTCAGAGTCTTCACCAGCAATCACGATAAAGGTACGTACACACATACACATACTGCTGGAATCTAGTTTCAACCAAGACAGTAGCCATTTTGAAGTGCATGGCATCTTCTGTCTCTAGGTGTTCTGAGATGCATTCAGATGAGCACAGCTACTGAAGCACGTATAAACAAAACAAAAAACTTCTTCCACTGCATGATTCAGAAGCATGAGACAGAAGTAAGAATTTTCACTTTTATTAAAAAAGTCTTTCAGTTAAGGCGAGTCGGAGAACCGTTTTGGGACTCCGAGAACAAGGAATAACAGGGGTGGAGGGTGGGAGAAAAACCCTCAGCATCCATAGATGGTTACAGGAACCGTGATCTGATGTTAAAAAGCAGACTGAGCTCACACTTCACTGGAGTGTAAAAGACCAAACAGCAGCAAAATTTTAATTTTGCTTCTGCTCTTATTTGGCTAGCAATATCTCCACAAGGACGGAGTTATAAAACCTGCACTGTAATCTTAAAGAAATTGGAAGAACAGAAATCTGTGTTCATTCTCACATACTCAGCAATAACAGCACTACCTCTAAACAACTTCTAACCATCTTTTAGGCAAGTCAGGCCTTACATACCACAAATACTTCTGCCACTGCATACATCTACATGATAGGCAGATCTTTCCAGGTAACTCAGTAAATTTATGTCTTGTGGTGCTACAATAGCCCTGTCACTCATAACACAGGACCTATTACTAAGGACTGAGATTCAGAACTGTATGAATTTTATGCAAATAAGCCAATGCTCTGTTATTACTAGATGATACACACTTGTAATTTAAATTGATGCTAGACAGCTTGAACTCTGGTAACTACAGATTCCTCCCAAGCACGAACTTTTATAAGAAGAAAACTCAGAAATTACCTGAAGTTTATTTTATGTTGTGTTTTGTCCGTGAGATCATTTGATCTGAAATTTTACATAAGCAGGGGCCACAAAGCTTTTACTTCATTCAGTTGTTTCAACTAGAGCAGAGTTTCTCAACTTTGAGGTCACAGCCCTCAAAATTATTAGGGGGGGAACATTAAAAGTTTAAAAAAAAAAAATTAGTAACAATGCTAAATTGTTCTTTTCCCACAGTTTTCTAGCTGACAGCTAGTATCAGGAAGGGACAAACATCTGAACTGCAGCCAGTAATTAAAGTCAGTTTTCACTTCCCCACTTTAGGAGAACTCAGTCACCAAAATTTAACAAAGCTGAGGAGCGCTTGGTGGGGGTTTGGAGCACAAAGGAAAGAACATCAATGCAGAGGAGCTTAAACAGAGACCACATTTCCTAGATTTTTCAACTGAATAGCAGGATTGGAACACAGCATCTTACTCCTCGTTCTGTGGCACACAAAAAGTCACAGCAATATCAACCAGCTGCAGGTATACTACTCGTTCTGCAGTGAGAGAACACCCTGGCTATTCCTGTCATCAGCTGCAAAACATTGTTTAAGTCTTTGGCTTGGTCCTGTACCAACTATCTCCTACTGCAATACAACGAGGCGTTCTGCCTAGTACTCTCCAGTAAGGGGACAGGTAAGAAGTAACCTCCAACTAACGATCTTCACTTTCTTCCCAGAGTCCCACATGGCCAGACACACGACTCAAGCATTTTTTAGCATTCTCACTGCAATTCAAACTAAAGCTACTGACATATTAGAAATTTATGATGACTTAGCTCTGCTAAAGCTCTTCAGGCTGAGTCTTCAAATAGTCAACACAGAGATCCCAGTTCAAACCACAGAAGCGTCCCCCTGGAGCTTCCCATGAGTTTAAAGTTCATAACCACAAACAACTGAGAAACATCTTAGAACAGGAGCAGCCAAGACGCCAGTCACCAACCAGTAAATAAATAAAATATGTAGTCATAGAGAGTACAAGTGTTCTCAGAGGCATTGCCACTTACAGTAGCAAAAAAAAAAAAAAAAAAAAAAAAACACCCAATTTTTTTTTTTTTTTTTTTTTTTTTTAAAAAAGCCATCCAGCACAAGAAAAAACATGAGAAGCCTTTTGGATCCTAAAAAACCCTCAAGTTCATACCAGCCAGATAGTTAGAATAAGTGACAGAATTTCATAATTCAATTTTAACATATCATCATGTATTATAAGTTTATTTTTATATATTTTCAATAAATATAATTTTATGTAATAATTTGACGAGTTAATGAAAAACATATTACAAAATAGTTCAAAAGGATTAGAACAACTGACTACCTAATAGAGTTAAAATAGAGTTAAGACAGGCACATGGAATTCTGAACAGAAATGCACAGTCATTCCACAGATAAGGAGAACGAGCAAGATTAACTGCCAGCAAGCTGAAAAGCTAATAGACCATGCGCTGAAAACAAACATAACTTCAAGGTGTCTCAGTACACAGCCCAGGAAACAAACCAAACAGCAGCAGTACAACTGAGAACTGACAGCTATCTTGTTCTATGTGTAGGCTTGAAAGCTTGAATATTAGACATCAGAAGAGTCAAGCCTAAAATACATCAAATAATCCTGTTTTATGTTGCCTCAGCCCTCCTGGAAGTTGAATAGTCAGAAGCACCTTGAGAACAGCTATTCAAGGTCTTCAGAAAGTGACACTTAAAGGCATACAAACGCAGGATGTGATAAAAGTTTCTACAAGGATATACATTGACTTCTACTATGTTTAGCTCATTAAGGTAACTGGCTCTTACCCATCAGAGCCACACAGATCCTAACCTGCTTCCTCCTATACCCTTTCCAACAACTGCACTTACCATGAAAGCTTCAATAGGGTGTTGTGAGATAAGCACAGATTTATAAAGTGATAAAAAAAAAAAAAAGCTCTAGAATATTTTCAGTTAATTCTCCTACAACAAAGAGGATGAAAATACAAAGTCTGCAAACAATCTCTATAGTCTGGTCACCTGAGTTACCACATTAAATATATATATATACACACACATAACATTATAGATTAACTATTTCCTGTACTTTATAAAAGTATTTTAGAAAGTGTACTTCCAAATCTCTAGTCTCCAAACAAATCAACATCCAATATAAAAACCATAACAGAAATCCCACCTAGACCGAAAGCAAGAACGGAAACTTGTGGAGAGGGAATGTGTAACAGAAGATTTGTGTTCAAAATTATAGGTCTGTATATGAGTCTGTAAGAGGAATCATGCAGGACAGAATTTCTGTGCAGTTCCACGTGCCTGGATCTTAAAGCACACTGTGTGGTGAAAAAATGCTGATGTCATCATCTTAATTCAATGAAGCCTTCCACTTCAAGCACCAAAGGCAGCAAACACACTCAGCTACCAGCGTTTTTCACCCTGCTGTGGAAGAACTTTAACTACAGTAGAGTTACCCACACAGAACCAGACCACTTTTCTGAACTGACCATCACAGTATTTTAATTAATCTGTGGCATGGAAACAAGAACCGAAACCCACTTCACATATACAATGCAATCACAGGGCGAAAGAAAAATATTTTGTGTACACCCAGCCTAGCAACTTACCCAAAGACATTTTAGAAACACTGTTCTCAAAGGAAGAGCTCCTATAAATGTGACAGCATTGCAATTCTCTCTGAAGGACTGTCTCAGTAGGTTTTTTTAATTACTTTCTTTCAAAGACAAGGAATTCAATTACTTCCACAGTCTTCACCGTAAAAAGTAGTTCCAAATAATACATGTACATATGCTACACACAGCCTATCATAATTTGTACCCACAGCCTTCAGACCAGTATTTCAGATCAATTCCAACCAAAAAAAAAAAAAAAAAAAAAGGTATGGAAACCATAGATTCTGCAGACAGTGGTAGAAAGACTTGACTTTTACTTTTCATTGATGCACCAGAAGTTCTTGTTTCAAGCTCCAGATCCCCACCTCCAGCGAGACACACTTCAAAGCTGTAACAGTACAGCTCTCCCTCCCCTGCCACCTGCTCCATCCCAAGCAGCATGCGCTGACAGTGTCTTGCCCTGCCTGGACATCAGCAGACTCGAGTCCAGCACTGTTGGTTCCTTTCAGGTTCTCAAAGATTTGTGTAGCCAACTGAATGCACTAGCTGAACAGAAGGAGTAATGGAGGCAGCAGCAAGTTTAGGGGTAGAAATGAATCAGTCATGTAAAGGGATGGGAAGGAACCAAGAGCAAGCAGCAGCAAAAACATCTCCAGAAAACTTGGAAAACTGTCATCCACCAGCTACACAAAAGGTGAGCAAACGATTTAATGCATTCTTTCTGAAAAATGTTTGAGGCCCACTGGAACTTAGAAGAGCTCTGCTCTCAGCGATCTCATCACACATATCCTACCTGTATTTTACATCTGTGTTTCACCCTATACTCATATATTTTATTGGTAAAAGTTGATAACTTGGTGCATAAGGACTGTAAAGCAGAATCAGTATTACAGGCAAATCAGTGTGGTGGGTTGTGTGCCCTGTACTCTTACCTCAGTCTTTCCCATCCCCTCAATGTCCCACCAACTAAAGCGCATTGCATACAAATCCTTCAACATTTTCCCTAAAAACACACAAAGACAAAATATAGTGGATGGGAAAAAGCATGCAGTATGACTCAGAGGCAGGTCTCATCTTAAATATACAGATTTTATAATTACGTCTGTGCAAAACCCACCTATACAACATTTAAAATGTTCATAAGAATGTGTAATTAAATGTCATCCTCCCATAATAATAATAAAAAGCTTTAGAAAACCATTTGTACTTAACAGATGTTCGTATCAGCACGATAAAGATGTTCATTCTCCCTTCTTCCCTGCATCATGGCATTCCATAAACCAAGGCATTTAATCCTGCAGAAACACACACTAAGAATTCTTCCTACTGCATTTTTAGAAATTGCTGTGCTCTGATATAAATAATGAGAAAAATAGGACTTTTTTTTTTAAAGGGAAAACACAAATGGGACTGTTTACAAATAAGCCTATTAATCCTTTCTCTTTTCGCAGGACCTCCAGTAACCCTCAGCCATGTCACATTGGTGCGAATTTTTTTTTTTTATAAAACTTTCAGTTTCTAAAAGGTAACTTTTCCATTATGCAGATTCTTTGAAAACCAAGTTTAAATCACTTGTACTTCCTGAATTTTTGACAATATGCACATGCCAAGAAGCTTTTTTCCAAGAACTGAACTCTTCCTTACACATAACAGACTGAGAGAAAAAAGGGCAATTATATAGCCTTACTCTACAGAGAATACATCTGCCAGCGCAAAATGATGACAAGAAACCTTTTCATTCTAGATGCGTAAGAAAAGCCATCAGGCTCTCTGAAAGAGACAAACATATTTCCTTTAGCAGCCTCAGGAACTGTAAAAATACCCTTCTTAAGAGTTGCCCTTCTCCAACACAGGCAAGCTCTATCATTGCTTTCAAAAGAATGGCAACCCAAGTTTAGGCAGATGAACAGCTTACATCCCCTAAGCTTCCCAATGTAAGGAAACTCTTCCACATTCAGTTCAAAGCACCAAAATCAGGCTTATGCACCAACTCTCCCTCAAAAGGCATCAGTCCCTCAGTACTGACCTCTTCTTCTATAACTAGCCACCTTTACCTTGGATAGCTAGTTTAACTATCTGAACTCAGGTAGGCTATTACCTCTGTCCCCTCAATCAAAGTAAGTCACAAGCAGAAGAAAAAACAAAAAAGGCAAAAACCAAAACACTAACCATTTTCTCAATGTAAGAAGAAAAGCATTCAGCAGATGGTCAGAGTAACATTTTACAAGAAGATACAGATCTAATGTCTAGAAGGAAAGAAGCTGTCTATAGAGACCAGCACACACACACAAACCAACCACAAAACCAAAAACCCAAAGAAAAGGAAAGCAGACTAGTTCCAAACCTTTGTTCCTAAGCCCACACCGTGAATTCTGAGCTCAGAATAAAAGGGCTTGGAGCTCAACTTTTGTTCCACAGGAAGAAGATATCCTTAGATGAAAAGTTCATAATGTTTGAGAAGGTCACAGAGGCACTGACCACTGATACATACAGGAAGTTGCATCTTAAAGCATTTTTGCCTTTGCCCTCTTGCCCTCCGCTTCCAGGATGTAAAGCTAGGTCAGCAGAAGGAATCAGGAAACGTTATACAAACTTCACAGCACATACAAGCGCTTCCAGCCAGATTTTGGAGGTGCACAGAAGACATCCAGAGCTGCTGAACAGGATACAAAACCAGTGGAGAGGATCTGTCTGCTCTAAATAACTGCTCTCCTGACACACTCCCTTCTTTCCCTAAATAGGAGTCAATTTTGCAGGATACTGGCAAACCAAACATAGCCTATACAAAACACTTCTTGCCAACGTCTTAAAGAAAACCTAAAACAGGATACTTGACTGATAACATCAGATCTATAAAATAGGGATATCGGATCTATGAAATAGGGATAAGGCACCTAATGCACTTGTAGCACTGTTCTCCGTGAGAATACCCTATCCTGCTACACAGCTAGCTCAGAACAGCAGAGGTGTTCTAACACAGCCCCTGTGCCTATGCTTTTTCATATTAAGTTGAAAATAAAGCACCATTTCAAGCTCAATATCCCCATTAGGTATCATTTATTAGATCTGTGTAACAAGACTTGCTGTCTTTGCAGCTTCCACCTTGTGCTGAATGACAATAGAAATAGGACACAGGGTAAAAAAAGCCTGGTATGCAAACAAAACCTGAAGAACCTCACTGTTGAGGCAGTTAAGTGTTGCCCAGTATCTCAACCACCAACTTCCTTTCACGCTCAAAGACAAGCCACATCTGTTCTTTTCACAGGAAGTCACCAGCTTACATATTCCTCATGGTCTAAGCTGATACCTTGAGATCTGATCAACATAGGCTTTAAGCTGTCATAATTGCTAATACAGTTACTTGGAGCTGTGCACAGAGTATAATACATAATGCAGTAATTACAGGGTCTGTGCCTCTGACCTCGTATAAACATTCTGAAGACAATGTTTTGTTTTGGGGGTTTCAGTTTTTTCTTTGTAAATTAAATCCTACAGCAGACAACATAACAGAAAAATATACCAGGAATGTGTTCCTAACTTCAAAAGCAGAGTCTGAAAAGAACAGATAAAAAAAATATTTGGTCTACTTAAATAAGCAACATCCTCACAGAAAAACTGATGCAGCACGACCTAGATAAGTGAAGAGTGAGGTGGATCAAGAGCGGACTTAACTGCTGTGCTCAAAGGATTGTGATCAGCAGCACAAAGTCCAGCCAGAGGACGGTCACTACGGGAGTAACCCACGCACTGATACCTTTCACCAATACCATTCAACATCTTCATTAATGGCTGGCATCATGGGACAGAGCACGCCCTCCACAAGTTTGCAGGTGATACAAAACTGGAAGGAGTGGCTGATGCACCAGAGGGTTGCGCGGCCAGTGAGAGGGACCTTGAGAGGCTGTAGAAATGGGCCAGCAGAAGGCTCATGAAGTTAACACTGGGGTGTGCAAAGCCCTGCACCTGGGAGGAACAACCCCGCGCAGCAGCGCAGGCTGAGGACCAGCTGGCTGGACAGCAGCCTGGCAGAGGAGGACTTGGGGGTCCTGGTGGGATACAGGTTGACCATCAGCCATCGGTGTGCCTTTGTGGCAAAGCAGGCCAGCAGCCTCTGCGACAGGATTAGGAAGAGCACTGCCAGCAGGTTGGGGGAGGCGATCCTTCCCCTCTGCTCATCACTGGTGAGACACATCTGGAGTACAGTGTCCAGCTCTGGGCTTGCCAGTCCCGGGCACACTGGAGCAAGTCCAGCAAAGGGCCCTGAAAATTATTTAAGGGAGCAGAGCATCACTCACACAAGGGGAGGCTGAGAGCAGCAAACTGTTCAGCATGGAGAAAAGAAAGTGGGGAGTGGGAAAGGAATTTTATCACTGTGTACAAACATCTGATGAGAGGTGTGTAAAGATGTAGCCAGACTCACAGAAGCACTGAGGTTGGAAGGGACTTCTTGCTCATTTAGTCCAATCCTCCTGCTCAAGCACAGTCGCCTAGAGCAGGTTGCCCAGGACTGCGTCCAGTCAGGTTTTACAACCTCTGTAGGTAACCTGTGCCAGTACTCAGCCACCCTCACAGTAAGAAAGTTTTTTCTTACATTCAGACAGGATTTCATGTGTTTTACTTTGTGTCCACTGCCTCCTGTCTTGTCACTGATCACTGCTGAGTAGAGTCTGGCTCCATCTTCTTCATTCCCTTCCATCAGGTGTTTGTACACATTGATGAGATCCCTCTTGAGCCTCTTCTCCTCCAGGCTGATCAGTCCCAGCTTTCTCAGCCTTTCCTCATAGGAAAGATCACAGAACAGAATTACAGAATCATAGAGTGGTTTGGGTTGGAAGGAACCTTTTAAAGGTCATGTAGTCCAATCCCCCTGCAATGAGCACAGACATCTTCAACTAGATCAGGTTGCTCAGAGCCCCGTCCAACCTGATCTGGAATGTTTCCAGGGGTGGGGCATCTACCACCTCTCCGAGCAACCTGTTCCAGTGTATCACCACCCTCATCATAAAATTTCTTCCTTATACCTAGTCTAAATATAACCTCTTTTAGTTTAAAACCATTACCCCTTGTCCTACTGCAACAGGCTCTACTAGATGCTCCTGTCCTTTCACCATCTTTGGCCATGTGATGGGCTTACTCCAGTAAGTCCACATCTTTCTTGTGCTGGGGAGCCCAGAACTGGACACAGTACTCCAGATGCAGCCTCAGCAGTGCTGAGTAGAGGAGAAGGATCACCTCCCTCAACCTGCTGGCAACGCTCTTCGCTAGCGCGGCCCAGGAGACTGTTGGCCTTTTTTTGCCGTGAAGCTGCACTGCTGGCTCACAGTGAGCTTGTTGTCTGTCAGAGCCCCAAGCAAAGCTGCTTTCCAGCTAGTCAGCCCCCAATATGTATCAGCACTTGGCGTTACTCTTCCCCAGATGCAGGACAAGAGGTAAACGCTACAAATTGAAATAAAAGAAATTCCTTTTAAACATAAGACAACACTTTTTTACTGCTAGAGTGGTCAAATACTGATACTGGTTGTCCAGAGAGATTGTGGAACCTCCACCCTTGCAGATACAGAGTCTGATAGTCCTGGGCAACCTGCTCTAGTTGACCCTTCTCTGAGCAGCGGCATTGAACTAGGTCCCTTCCAACCTCAACTGCAATTCTAAGATTCAGTGGATGTGCAAGCAAGTATGAGAACATGATCTTAATTACATTCCATTACAGTAAATGAAGAAATTAGCCAAAATTAAGACTGCCTGTTGCACATAATTTTTTAGTATTTGACGAAGTTCCTGAATTATAACTCCTTCAGTTTTGTGCACTTAATGTTAGATATAAAATGTGACATGGATTCATTTTTCATCTCCACAACATATAAAATGATAACCTTCTTCAGTAACTGCAGAGAAGATGTAGGTATCACCAATATTATTCTTTGAAGTACTAGTCTTTACTACTACTGTATAAGCAACATTGTGGTGATAGTTATATTTTTAATCTCCAGTACCTAACACAGTTGACAAAAAAAAAAAATTAACATTTATAGTTAAGTTTTAATTTGCAACCCTCATATCAACTAATCAGGGAAAATAGCATCTCAGTTAAATGAAAAACACTGTATTAAATCTCAGTATCCAATCCAATCAGAAAGATTTTAAAGCACTAGAATGAAATACCGCCACATGGTTTGAACCTACC
Organism: Pelecanus crispus; assembly: GCF_030463565.1. NCBI lineage: Eukaryota > Metazoa > Chordata > Aves > Pelecaniformes > Pelecanidae > Pelecanus > Pelecanus crispus. The sequence goes on from NC_134643.1 coordinate 14,132,470, forward strand.
TTTCTGCAATAATTTGACCTCTCCATTTTCTTTCTTGATTTCATTCATTATTTTGTGCTTCTTCTTCTCTTTTTGCTTCTTTTCCCTTTCTTTAATTTTGTCTTTGATTTGAGCTGAAATGCAAATATTTTACAATTAAGTAGGAATGGAAAACTAATTGTCACATGCACATTTCATATTACTCTTATGTAAGCTCTATTAAGAGGATAAAAGGAGGAGTTAAAAGGAAATCCCAGTACTTAAAATATTGAAAAGCTAATATTTATCTGTTGCATAATCCAACATAAGCTTATTTAACTCAGACAAGTTTTGTTTCCATTATGTTAGAACTGAATGCAACAATTCAGCACATTAACTGTATACAGTTAACAATTTTTGCTTACTCCTACTACCCTCTGCCCTTATTTTGCATCTGTAGTCAGCTCTTATTTCTTGAAATTCAAACTACACACATCAGATAAGAAAAGGGGAAAAAGAGTATGGTTTGTATTTTCCTGGGTGTGCATATACACTAGAAACCTCACATAACTACCTTCACGTAGTCTAAACTTAATGGCTTTTGCAAGTAGCTTGGAATGAAGACTTAATTTGTCAACTGCAAAATCTTTTACATTAAGTTCACAGGCTACACTAACGCATTAATAGCAGTAAGATGTAATTAACACACACATGAAATGTGCTATATTTACATAGCAGATATAAGGTACTGGTGCTTCCCTCACTTGCTTACAATCAGCAACAGCTTACCTGAGCAGTCTCATTATTCATTTACTTTCTTGTCAAGTCGCTCCAGGTTTTTACATTGTTGTCATACAAAAGCAGAGCCTTTAGGCATGCTTTCTACATGAAAAATACCAGATCCAGAGGAATTCGTAACTTCAAGGAGTAATCTTTTCAAGCCAAGTTTAGATTTACTTTTGAGGCCAAGCATCTAGAGAAGTCAGATTTTACTAGGCTTAGATGCACTGCAACCAGTGCTTCACGCCTAGTTTCTTGGCCTGAAGCCAAGTACCTGCTCCAAGAGTATACTGGGCTTTTTAAGTTCCACAAGGAAAGAGGGAATCAGATTTCAAGTTTCTATATAATGTTATTGAAAGGGCTAAACCTCTGACAATACCTGACTCAGATGGTTTTAGTTATCTGCTGAATGTGACTCCTTGTCTGGCACGATTAAAGCGGACCCTGAGCAAGCTTGTTAGGCTTCCTGTGTAAAACACTGATAACATAGACTCAGGACCCCCGTGCTGAGATAAGCACTCAAAGAGCTGGTCTCGTAGCTTTCCAAAGCCAAAGGACTGATGAGCTAATTCGAATGACCATAAATGGACAAAGGAAGCCCAAAAGTTCAACTAGCGGACAAGTGAAGAAGACTATTGGAGACCACCAGAGGACCCCTGAAGACCACCAAAGAGGATGACTACGCCTGCGGATTAGACATTTGCATATGTTAATGAGTTCCAAGAAATCTCATGTTTATGTAGATGAATTCCCAGAAATCATATGAATATGTATAACTTGATAGTATAAAATCTCTGGAAGTTTGCCAAATCGTTGGAGCACTCATGGTGGAACGATCCCCAGTGCTGCCCAGCGCTGCAATAAAGAACGCCTGCTTAATAGTAACTTTGTTGCTATTGAGTTTTATTTCGGGAACTTTCTGAAGACTCCGTTTCCTCTTGAGGAGAGGTTCGGACTTTGAAGAATAGTATCTGCGAGTTTTTGTATCATTATGCTTCAGAATGCTTTCTCAATAACACAGCTGAGAGACAATCCTGATGTTTTATTTATGGTACTTGCATTATAAACCCCACGTGTAAGCAAAGAGAAATCCAATTACTTTTCCTCACAACAATAGAAGCAGCAGGTATCTTCACTACTAACAAATCAAAAATATTCCTCAGAACCAAACGAAAGAAAAGCCTTCAATTCTAGAAGACAATATAGAGTCTCCCATAACCAAACTATTTATGAAGCATATTAATAGTTAAAAGGTGCAAAGGGTTGACAGTAATCCACATAAACAAATACTGTGACAATGACTCCACAGCATTCATATCTCTCCCTTTAGGAGTTTTCTAGTAAGGCTACAGAACTTGAACTCTAGCAGTTGTTAGGATGAAGGAACTATTTTGGGAAGAGCCTAAGAAAGAAAATAAAAACCAAGAGAGATGGCAATTTAGGTATGTCTGTTGTCTATCCACATATCAGGATAAGCAGTGGGGAGAGAATAAAAGCTATGCTGGCACAAAAATAATATGGAATAAGGTAGCTGTACTTAAAACTGTCCAGAAGCCTTAGTTCTAAGTGACTGAAACAATCGTGTCCAAGAACAGCCATCTAACAGTTCAATGAGAAGGGATGACAAAGCAGATTCATCTGTATAGCAGACCATGGAATCCAAACAAGTTTTTCTAAGCAACACAAACCTAGAAGCAGCTTAAGCAGACATGAAACTTCCTCTCCAGCGTCCTTCTCCCCCAAAAGAAACATCCAAATTGTAAGTCCCCTGCAACTTAAGAAATATGAAGTAGGAAATAAAATTATATAACAGGAATTTAAGTCACACTCTGAAAGCAGACACTCACTCAGCAAGTAGGCAGTAACACCAGGCTTGATTTGTAACCTGCACTGAATGTTCAACTCAGCCAGGAATATAATTATCATGGGAAGACCTAGATTTTACCTCAACATTTGCATACCGTTAAGAGGCACGGTTGACTTCTGCTATCACTTATGAATCAAAGAAAGATTGAAGAGCATATACAAATGCTGAGCCTTGTTGAAAGAGGATGAGAGAAAGACTGAAAGAATCCTTTATTGCAGGCTCATGAATAGCATCACAGGCCAATGAATCTTCCAGCTTTGCCAGAAGCAACACGTAAGGACAGAGAACAAGCTGAAACCTTTTGAAAGCCTCTAGTTTATTTTCTCATCTAGAAAGCAATTAGCAGAGTCAATGGTGAGACGTTCCAGACAAAAGAAACAATGGAAGTGTCCTGTGACCTCCTCCAGCAACAGCCACAAGCAAATGATACCTGAAGCGATTGCCAATACAATGTAAATGCAGCTGAGGAAGGTTTGACACAAATTAAACTTAAGTATTTCTCTTTTAGAAATCACAGTACTGTAACAAAACCAGTGCACAGCCTGAGGCAAGTAAAGAACAGTTGAGAATCCCAATTTAAATGTACAAATGCTCAGGCCCAGAGAATATATAAGCAATATATAGTAGAGTTCTCCTTAAAAAAGATAAATAAATATTGACATAAAGACGAAACAGAATATAATAATAATTTTTTTAAAAAAATCTATGTCAAAATGAGAATCATTCCATGGATTAACACTTGGGTCTTAATTCTTAGTTCAAATGTCTTCAGTTTATGAGTAAAAATACGTATTTTCTAGTCTGGCTGGCAGAACTCAAACACAACTCTCAAACAAGATTCTGCACATTATTCTCCTCAGTGATAGATATTCCATTTCACAGCTTTCAACAGGATGCAGAGATAAAAATCAACCAAATTATTTTAAGATTGAGTTTACTACAAAATCTGTTGCAACTTAGCTATGCTGGCTCTGCAAAGTCAGTAAATTTAGAAGCATCCGATAGTCATAATAGTCAAGAAACAATTAAAATATGCGTACGGCACAGATATCTAAAAAGGAAGGGAAAGTACAATTCTCCAAGTAGTCTCCATACTAACTGCTGCCACCATACGATGCTGCCCAATAAAGTCTATACAGTTCAATACAGGCTAGACCTCTTCGGGACTTTCTAAAAATGCCACAGATCAGTATCTCTCCGAGTGTCTTCTCTAATACAAGGTATTAATCCCCTCCAGCCATACATAATTTCAGTCCAAATCTCACTTTCTCAATCAAGAAACATGAAAATCCAGCTTTAAAACAAATGCCTCCAACATTATACAATTTACAATCTACATGCTGTAGAATAAACAACTACTAAGTAAGGCTGGCAAGGGAAAACAAGACAAAACTTGTTCTGTTGAACAAGTTACAAAAACTTGGAATGCTCTTGTACAGCTTTTTTGAGATTTACCAGTAACAGCTACTACTGATCCAAAACCTTAGGTCTCCACTTCATTTGTAGGGCAACAGCATCTCAAAGTAGTAAAAGGTAGAGTTGTTTATACTAATCTTTCCACGTCCAAAGAATATTCTGCAATTAGCTTTCACCAATACTACTCCTAACAAATTAAAAAAAAAAAAAACCAAAACACCAGACCACCAAACCCACAACAAACCAAAAACCAGCTTGAGCTGCTGAGGGAACAGGATGAAATGAGTGCCTGGGGAAATAATCTAACCCAAATGGTCAGTGATCAGGACAAGAGAACATCAAGTGCCAACAGCACTACCTCCGTATGTCACAGCATTGCAATTGCCACTGGAATAGTTTCAATTTGCAGAACGATTAAAAACTCAAAGCTTCAGAAAAGTAATTAACAAAGTTAAGTTTTATATGCTAGTGAGATACTTTGAGTTCAAAACAAGGTGAAGGGGTAATTTGACTCAAACAGGGAAAACAAGTTTTAATAAAAAGGTCTTCATTCTAAAAAACCAACATATGCAGACGTACCAGTGACTGGAAGCCAAAGTCTGACAACCCTAGTCCATAAGTCCATAAATGACCATATTACCATTCTGGGGTTTTTTTTTTGGGGTTTTTTTTTTTTTTTTTTTTTTTTTTTGGTAAAAAAGGCACATGTTAGTCACAGGAACAACTTACCAAATAGCTGTGGTTCATTATTGGAATTTTTTCCACAAGGGTGTGGGTATTTTGTTGGGCAGGGGAGGGGGTGGCGGTGTTTGGTGGTGGGTTTGGGGCTTGGGGGAGGGATTTTTAAAAAGTCCTAGTCTAAATAAAAGGTTAATTTAAAAAAAAAAAAAAAAAAAAAAAGGGAGCAGGCACAGCATTTGTTCTGCAGCAAATCACAAAAACATTTATAGTAACCCTTTCAAAATTCATCAACATTATACAGTATTTTTAAAGTGAAGCCACCTAAGCATATTTATATTTCAATAACTGTTTCTCCATTTCAGTAGATATTAAAAAAAAAACCAAAAACAAAAAAACCCCAACACATTCCAGCAATATAAACTTCAGTTTTATTTAAGCCGAGTTATTTGCTCTCTCCCTTTTAACAAAGTTGTTCTGGTAAAGGACAGTCAAGACATTAGTCAGGTACCAAATATGAGGATTTGTCTAACATTTCATCGTTTGTTGCAGGGTTTGGGGGTTTTTTTGGTGGTGATTTTTTCTGTTACTGGATCAAAACAGACACAAAAAATTCCTCTTATGTCCACTCTACTTTGAAAAGGGAGAAAATACCGTATCTTAAAAGTTGGTATCCCAATTCTTCCAATGGGACAAAAAGTCAATCATGATGCCATGAATCACATCTGAAGTGACAGAAAGGAATACTTAATAGCCATATAAGATACCAACAAAAAAAAAATGCAATCAAACAAGTCTCCCTGGGAAAACACCAGTTCCTCTACTACAGATTTAAATTAACACTTTCTGTTTTATCAGCAAATCACTCATACCAAAATTTTTAACCCTAAAATAATCCAAAATCCTAAGCAATGCTCTCAACGTGGCCAGAACACAGCTGGATGACTGATGTGTCTGCTTCTACTCACTATGCCGTACCGAGACAGCCAATAGCTATCTCCCCTTAGCCCAACGCTTACTACTGCTCCAATACCTTCCTTGTGACATCAACACCCAAAGAAGTCAGTGGTCCTCAAAACATTATCTTACTGTTCGTTTGATGAATTTTAGGGACTAGCTCCAAAGAGCAATGATATATTCAGGTCTCTTCACATTAATCCATATTTTCCACTATGCTTTTAACAACTACATTAGGGACAATTATGACAAACACAGTAATTATTACATACAAACTTTTCATACATACAGACAAACATTACTGTAGCATAGTAACCCTTAGAGTCTTCTCACTTTATTGCTCATTGTACTACGTGCTCTTCCTGCACGCACACAGACTTCCTATTCCCTTACGGACCTCTAAATACACTAAAACTAAAGGCCAAATGTTTGAAGTAATTTGCATCCCATGGTAAAGATGGAAGAACCCTGTAATCTTTCAATGAAGTTTTTCCCCCTATCAAAATGCACTTTTGCTTTATATGCTTTTGATGGAGAAATACACTGTTCAGGAAATAACTGGTCACATACTAAACAGAGCTGGCAAATACTCCCTAGTAGGGTTAAAAAACTAAAAAAACCCAGTAAGAAACTCCAAGCACAGTAGGAATCAGTTATGGAAGGTCCAGTGAGTTAGGCTTGCTCCTTAGCTTTCAAGCTCTGCTGCCTGAAGGAAAAAAGTCTCTATTATTACAGTGTTATTTTTTACTCGACTAAATAAGCCAATGGCATGTGTAAACTTTTTAAAATACAGAGTTCTGTAGGAACAAGTATCCCTGCTTGGAGAAAATACAACACCCTAGGAATGAAGAGATTTCTAGATGTCTCATTGAAGTTCACAGTATGAGTGTCACCAAAAAGTCTGTATTCTTTGGTTTTAATGTCATTGAAGCAGTACACCCATGAACAAAATGCAGCAACAGCATATATTTTTAAAAGTGCTATATACAGACAGGAAGAATTCCATTATGAAAACGTGTTCCACCTCACCTTCCTAAATGGCATCTGAAGAATGTTTTCACTTTACACTGAATCCACATGATTACCTGAATTAATTCATAGTGATATGCATACTTCCTCATCAAATCCAAAAGATTCTGCCTTTTCTGGATGTTGGGTTAAGTACATAAATAAAAGAAATGCAATATGCACTGTATACAGTAAACAGACATTTACAACTAAAGGCTATAGAAAAAATTTTCTGTTTCCTAACTAGGTAGATAACTGCCATCATTGTAAGAAGGTATTTTCTAAGTAGTAAATAAAGGAACACAAATTCATAGACCACTCCACTCAGATTTCAGAAATTTAACCAGGTCTTTGCCTCTATTGCAAGCTTTCTACAGACAAAAAGGTAAATCGAGTGCATAGAGAACGAGTCAAGCGGGAAATGCCCTGTAGTGGATTACGTGCAACATGGTCGCTGTCACATTGTGAAATTCGCACCCTGAAGCTGAGGCTGGAACTGAGCAAGTCCATTTCAGCACTGAAGGAGGCAAGCTTTACAACCTCGTCAGATGCCAAAAGTTGCAGCTGCTTTGCATCAGTTTTCCAGATGGTAACCCACATTAGTAGTCAGTCATAGATTATGTTCAAAGTATTCTGCCTCTCTCCTCTCCCTTGGATTTACGGGCTGTCACTGCACATCAGGCAAAATATTTACAAACTACTGCTAACGGACACCATCAAGATGGTTAACACCAACAGTATTGTAACTGATGGGAAGGGGGAGGAGGAGGGGAGTACAAGAACATCAGTCACCGTTCCTTCCATTGGCACTCTCCTCCCTTTATACAAATACCCATAAAAATAAAACCTCAAGAAGCCTCATTTATCTGGTTATGCAGATACCTGAAGTACGTTTAACACCACGATGTTAACGGTTTTGACACCTGCACTTGTATTAAGTCATACAAGGTACACTGGAGAGCAGGCTTCCTGGCAATGAACATGAAAAAACCTATACATTATTTCTGACACACCACCAACCCCCTGCACAAAAAAAGAAAAAAAAAAAAATCATGATAGCTTTCTCATTCCAATAACCAGGAATATTTGGCTGACATTCCTTTCAGTAATTAAAAGTTTAAAATCCAAGATATGACTAAAGAAATCCCCTTACCCAGCAAGAACATTTCCTCAAGCCCCCCAGTGAATGGGAAAGACGACAGACCCCTTTCAGAATCAAAACACTTCCAAGAAATGTAAATCTAATCTTTGCAATCCCTGTAATCTTTGCACTTCTAAAGCAGACCTTCTACATGCGGAACTGAACGAGCCAAGCTTAAGCTCAAGCACTGGGGAGTTGCATCAGAAATCGGTAGTGGAGAACATGACAGCTGCAAACAAGGCCTCTACAAGATGTTTCAGATCCGATGTTTCAGCCTACTGATCTTGTTTCAACTAAAAAAAAAAATATTTATTACTACAAGCAGAGTAAGTTTCTGCTGCGTAAATTACACACAGAGCTGGATTCTGGGGTACAGGAGGGGCTTTGTCTGTTCTCCAGCTTAGAAAATGAAAGATTTTGTTCTAAGCTTCACGGTTATTTCATAGAAACAAAAATGGGACAGGGTCCCTCAGAAGAAAGATACACTCCTCCAAATTCATCTCAGCATTGGATGTTTATATTAACATCACTATCAGCTCTCAAACCTAAACTGCATATAAATGTCGAACATCCAAAGAAATTTGAGAAGTCCCTCTTCCTCTTGTATACCACAGTTAAAACTCTAAACACTTTCCAGACATTGCTGATTACAGTGGGGTATCTAAACAGAAATATATTACAGAATTCAGAAGAGAGTGATCAAGAGGCCTTACAAGAATGAAAATGATGGCTGAATTTAAGGCATTTGGCAGGGGGGAGGGGGAAGTGAGTCAAGCCACACAGCACAAAGAAAAAAAAAAAAAAGCAAAGGAAACAGAAGTAAACAGAAGTAAATGTTTAGCAGAAGAAAAAAAAAAAGACAGCCTAACTAGCAAGATGCACGGTCCCAGCTCTACAGAAAGGGAGAAGAAGAAGATCCAAAACTTTCTCCAACCTATTTGGTAAGTCAGACTATGAAATGAGCATCCCTCCAGATGCAAACTGAACTTAACAAGGCTGAAAAGTGCAATTTCTTGAAAGCTTAAAACCCAGAAGTGTCATGCAGCCCAAAGCAACAAAGTTATCAGAAGAATCACTGATACATGCCCACCTGAAATCTAATCTAATCTAATCTATCCTTCAAAGACAGCAGGAGGAAGGGGGGCGGGCAGGGCAAGGGAAAAAAAAGAAGACTGGAAGTAAAAACAAGAGCTACAGTACCATGTTCAGCTTTCTTGCTCATATGGGGAACCCCCATCTGCAAGTTAAGAATACCAGCCTCATTTTGTAACTGCTTGCACACTGTGGTAATCTTATCAGCAAATGCATCATCGAAGAAAAAAAATGGAGGGAACGGGAAATTGTAGACAGAAATGGCAAGAAAAACAGAAAAGATGGTTCATGCATATCGATCACGCCTTACAGCAAGTCTATGGACCAAACCAAAAAACTTTGGGTAGGCATCATCTGATGAAGCAGTGAGTGGCTGAGCTAAGCTTTGCACTGTTAAGAAAACAGACTATCAGTTAAACAACTGATTCAGCGTAGTCATAAACTGGAACAGTAATCATTTCCGTCAGATTCACACCATGTTTTAAAACAAAACCAGTTACACAACTTCTAATTCCACTATTGGAATACACTTGACAAGTGAAATTTAAGCTTACGTTAAACAGCCTAAACCTCGGATCTGCAGGCTAAATCATGCATACAGCAAAATGTTCTTCCAGATTCCCTGCATGCTAGATCATCATCTCAGAAGGGTTCACTCAACTCCATTCATTTAATTGAAACACAAGCTGTAAGGCCTGGTTATGACTCTGCAAGTTAAAGATCTTTCCAATTAATTAGAAGACCAGAGAAATCTGTAAATGAAGACTTGTTCAAGGAAGAAAATACAAAAATTTTAGAGAGCTTTAAACACATCATCCATCTCGGCTATAACCAAGCTTAACATCTTCCTATCACTTTTGACTCTCTTACCTAGTAATCACTATTGCAAGCAAAGAACAAACATCAGCTCCTATAATCAGCTTTTTTTGAATGGCAGGTAAAAGAGCTCACAATTTCCTCCTCAGTGTCAATATCCTTTATCATCATCACAGTAATTAAGTTAGAATTAAGGAAATACTATTGGTACTACTCAAAGTCCTGTGATGACAGTTTTCCAAGTCCAGATGTCACATTCATTCACTCCACATCACTGCGCACCCTGATTCCCTGTATTATCTTGTCTACACCACGGTCCCAGCAATTCCATGAGGCAAATTTTGCCATTCTTCCTCCTGATCCCCCTAGCTTCATTCCTCATTTTCTCCAGTACTAAGGTCTATGCAGGCCCTCCCTCTCTCTCACCAGGGTAAAGCTTTTTCTCCAAGCATTGTAACTGCTATATGTAGCAGAGTACGCAAGCAGCTCACTGATTAGAAATGCAACTCCTCCCCATTCCTAGACACCGGCACCCTTATCAGTACAAAGTTCAATTGGGAATTCCATTCCATCCCATGTACCCACGCGAAATGCATCTCCACTTTGGCTGCGAAGAGGAGGATGACGTTTTTCCATCTTCAGAGCCTCAAAACGATCAAGGAAATCTCACCCGTTTCATCTGCTTATCTTTTGATAATTTTGCCTCTTTTACAGACTTCTGCACCTCTGTCTCCTCACCTGCACCGTTTTCTTTCTGGCAGGTGCAACACTGATACGTCTATCAGTTCTGAATGCTCTGGGAGAAAAAACAATCAATACTGTCAATTCCATGTTGCTGCTCATTTTCCACAGCACCAAAAGCAAAAAGGTTGTCCAACTGCAGACTCAAGGAAAAGGAGACTGCAGTTGCCTGCATTAGGTTGATTTTTAGAAAGTATTACCAGCTACACATATGACAGCTTCTATGAACTCATCTCGTTACACCTAAAGGGGCACATTTTATTCCTCTCCCCCCCTATATATTGTGTGTGCCAGCCTCTCAGGTTTTTTTATTATACAAAATCCTCTAACTTCACCCTGATGTCGTATCTGTAAGCTGCCTAAATTTTCCACTCCCCTTTTATGCTACCCTTCCTCTAACCTTCCTTGCCTTTTCTATAGCACCTACATATACATCTTTTGCCCCAAATCAAGATCAGAATCACTTCTCTCTTACACAGCTTTTGCATGCTATTTCCTCCCTCTTTCAGGTCAGTATCTCAAATTTACTCATTCCACATTCACTCATCACTGATGCAACCAGAGTCCCTGTGGTATCTTCTAGTCTATGCCACAGTCCCAGCAATCCCAATGCACAAGTTCTACCTATTCCACCCTCCCACCCCAATACATCATTCTTAGTTCTCCTCCGTACTTAGGATTCTGCATGCCACCCCCCAGTCATTTTTTTTTCCCCCGCATCGTAACTGCATTTCTCCTTTCCTCTCTGAAAAGTAAATTATTCACAGGATTAACAGCACAAACCTGTTCTTTAACCTACAGTCAAATACAGAACCACTTTAAAAAGGCTGGTTGCTCTCAGCAGAAGACTTCGTGCATACCTCACTTTCTTACAGCCTTCTCCACAAAAATAGACAGTTTAATGAATATAAAGTTTTTTATTTATACAGGAAATTATGCCACAAAATTTTAGCTGTAGAAACCACTTCCTCTAAACAGAGATCTGGAGACCCAGATGCCATACAGGCATTACTTGCCTTGGAAAATGTTATTTGTTGCCTGTATTTAGGCTTTCAAGAAATAAATGAAAGGTGAAGAGATCTGTTCTGAGCAAACATCAACTAAAATGTCAAGTACTTATGCCTGTCAGTATGTAAGTTCCGAGACAATATTCTTTCCAGATACAAGGTGCAGAATCTCCTCTTTAAAGACATATCACTGCTTCCAGGAGGGTTCAATTAACAATTACTCAGTTGACACCATCACTGTCACAATTTCTTTTACTAATGTGCAAAAAAACATGTCATCCTGTTATTGTAATATTGTTCTCTGAGATTTAACAACAGGATTGTGTAACACTGGTAGGACACGATGACAACCTGAGTGAATATGGCTATTATTTCCATAGCTTTGCTAGAAAGATATTGGAGGAGTTTCTTAGGAGCTATCCTTGAAAACAAGAAGGCTTCACCAACATCAAACGTGTACTGAGCATCATTTCTGAAGAAGACTTTTCCTAAGCCACCTTTCAGACAGGAACAAGGAAAAAAAATGTAATAAATGCTTGAAAACACTGAAATGACACACTTAAATCCCACTGCTACACCAGCAATCGAGATCCCAAGAACAAAAAGATACGTGCAACATGCTGACCAAAAAGAACAAGTAATTAAAAAAAAAATACTCAAAGGTAAGTGAATCAGAGACTAAGATACTAGTGGAAACCAGTGGAAAGTGCAGCCAGACGATGTAATCAACAGACAAAAAAGCATACTGGTAATAATAATTGTTCTCTACAAGCTTGGGTCATCCTGTAAGTACAGATATAGACCACAATCAAAGTAACCTAAGCCTATGCAACAGCTATAATTTATTAGGTAATGGAGTGAATGTTTCAAGTTCCTCATATTTCAATGTAAACGCAAAAGCATCAATATCTGGTTTAAGGTCACTGGAGACTGGGAAAGCATACACCGGAAATAAAAGCACACATTCTTGTACTGTCTTCCTATATTGTCTTTTACTTCCTAAGCAGCTACCATTGATCACAGCTAGCAAGAGTCTAACCTAAAATCTTGTCTTACCTGGTATGGCCATTTTTGTCCAGCACCATTAATAAACCAACCCAGCACTCCTCCCCTTCTCCTGAAGGCCTCTAGCATTTCTTGGAAGATTTTAGCCCAGTGATCTTCACAAAATAAAACAAACCTGGAGCAGCAACTAAATGAGATTTCAAAAGTCTAAGTATCTAAATTTTAGCTGCATGCTCTCTAGTACTCGATGACTTAGCCTGTGAAAATGAATAGGCTAATAAACGTGATCATTCGGGATTCAATTTTAAAATTGGGGGCGAGGGGGTTGTAACTGTGGTCTTCTCCATTTTTTCCCCTCACAGCAAGGACAGATATTCAGTTTTGTTCGCAGATCTCTAGCAAATTACTAGGCACCCTTATTTCCCTAATAGGTAAGAAAACCTAAAGCCTCTGGCAGCTTCTAGCTGACGCCATCGCTAATTCCACACCCCCTTTTTTTGACAGGATTGACGGCAGCCTAAGCCGCCACTGCCTTCTCCAAACTTACACAACGCCAGCGGCCTCCTCCCGGGGTCCAGCCGGCCGGCCGCAAGCCCAGCTCCCCCGGCTCTGCGGAGGGCAGGGCGGAGGTGGCAGGAGGCCGAGGGGGCGGCCAGGCAGGGGCCCCGGGAAGCGGCGCGGCCCTGGGGCCAGCCCGCTGCGGCGGGGCGGGGGCAGGCAGCCATTCTAACGGCCCGACCCGAGCATCACGACCATTTCCTGCTCCCACACGGCTGCTACAGCAGCCCCGGGCACCTTCACGTACAGCACCGTGCCCACCCTGCCCAGCCCGGGCGTGCTGCCCCTCATCTGGAGACCTCCTCCAGCCTTCCCCATCCCTCCCTTCCCGCCCTTCAGCCTCCCTCAGGCTGCGGGCAGCGGGCGATCGCCCGCGGGCCGCGCACAGCCGCAGCACCCGCCCCTCACCTTTCGGCAGCAGCAGCTTCACCTCTCCGTTCTCCTCCCGGCCTGCCGCACTCAGGCCCCCGCCGCCATCGCCCACCGCCGCGACCCCGGGCAGGGCCCCGTGCTTCCTCCTCTCCTTATCCCGCTTTTCCTTCGGCCTCTTCGGCTTGGCGCTCCCGCCGCCAGCGCCGGCCGCCCCGCCGCTCCCGCAGCCTCCCGCCTCGACGGCCAGGGCCAGGCGGTGCCGGTGGTGGCGGTGCTGGTGCTGCTGGTACGAGGAGGAGGGGGAGGCGGACGACGGCAGCAAAACGGCGGGCGACAGCAGCTTCCGGGGCAGTTGAGAAGGGAAAGCGAAGCCCCCCGCGCCCCCGGAGGACCCAGAAGGGAGCGCGGGGAAGCCCCACGCCGCGGGGTTGCTGTAGCTCGGCACGACCGCTGGCAGCGGCAGCGGCTGCTTGCTGCTCCCGCCGTTGCCGCCACCACCGCCCCCTTCACCGTTGACGCGCTTAGTACCCTTCAGGCTCCTCTCATCGGCTCCCTTCATCTTCTTGGCGGCTGGCTGGGACCCACGGGAAACCTTCGCGTCCGGGGCCGGCCTGGCACCGAACGGCTCCTGCTCGGGCGACGCCGCGCCACGACCAGGGTTCGGCGACTCCGCCATTTTGCGCTCCTGCTTCTATTTACTCTCGGCTCGCCTCAACCGACAGAACTGGGAGGGGTGGGGGGGCCCGCCTCGCCCAATGGACAGGGGAGGCGCCGGAGAGACAGCCGCGATCAGCCAATCGCAGGGCGGGGAGGGGGCGGGTTCTCAGGGGATTGGGGGCGGCGGGCTCGCCTGAGTGCGCAGTCGGAGAGCGGGGGCGAGGGGAGGGGGCGCCGCTGCCCGGGAACAGGGACCGCGACGGGGACCGGGAGCGGGCTCGGTGTGGGGCCGGTCCCGGTCCGGCCCCGGTCCCCAGCCCCGGCGGGTGCGGCGGGTAGCGCCCCTCGCGCTCCGCCTGGCGGGGCCAGGGCAGGCAGCCGCCCCGAGCGATGGCGGGCGGGGCCGCTCCGCGCCGCGGCAGCCGGAGGGGGAGGCCTGGGCCTGAGGGGCCGCGTCCCGGGGCGCCGCTTCTTCGGGATGCGGGTAGTCGGGCCGTGGCGCATTACGGCAGGTGCTGGAGGCGCTAGCGAGCGGGGAGCGGGTTTCCTTTAACTCTTCAGGTTTCGGGCTTCCGCGCTGCCGCCTGGCACTGCTTACTGCGGGGGCAGGTGGGGGGTCCCTGCAGCCCCGGCCCGCCCCGCCGGCTGGTTCCTGAGAAGGGCTTTTGTTGACAAACAAGGAAAGTTTGGAATAGCACCTTTCCCAGGAGGTTAGGCTGGCAGCAGCCCGTGAGTCTCTTAAGGAAAGGCTGGCCCGGGGCTGCGAGGGTTCGTTCAGGTGGACACTTTGTGGACAAGGCTGCGGCGTTCCTGGCTGAACCAGAGTTTTCCATGCTCTCCCAGGTCATCGGAGGAAGCCAGCTTAAGACCTGGAAACTCTTGTGGGCCCGGTGGGAGGAAGGCAAATGCTGCAAAGGTTTGCTGCTGTGGGAGATGCCGTCCCACTGGAACAGTCAGATGTCGGTCTCATCAGCAAGATCGCTGACACCCAACCGCTGTGCTTCAGCAAAGGGCTGGTACTGCTGCTTCCTCCAGAGCAAAAGGCAGCATGGCCTGGAACGTGGAGTTGTCACAAATAGGAGCCCTCCCCCAGCCATGCCTTTGGCATCTACAGCTGCCATAGCCACTGTCCACTGAAAGTCTCCCAAGACTCTCCCAAGTAAGAGGGAAGCGGTCACAGAGAGAAACAGAAGGTGAGGCCTTGTTGCCTGGAGCGTTTGCATTGCCGGTCTCCTACGCCGGTCAGTCATACCAGCAAGACTCCTTGTCGCAGTGGAAAGAACAGAGTAGCTACGACGTTAAACTTTATCTGGCAGGCTTGCTCTGTGAAGTTTTGTATATGCAGACAGACAAGGTTTTGAGATTAGATTTTTTTCACTTCACAAACTATTTTCATTTGAGCTGCAGCAGATCAGCCTCAGAATAAGCTCGCTCCTAGCACTCTGGCTATCTCCTCCTTTGTTTCATTTTTTGCAAATTGTAAACCAGACTGAATTCGGTTCAATGTTCATCTCAACAGCAGCAAGGAATAAATTTTCTATATCCAGCCAACTCCACTTGAAAGGATTTTTCCTCAGATGATCCAAGTTTCACTACCGTGAGAATGTATCCTCAAACTGTATTTCTGGGCATGATGGGGAATACGGCATCTGCATCGCAGCACAGGAAGAACATTTCACAGCACGTATTTGAACAGTAGTCAACCAACATCCAATCCCAGACTGAAATCCAGGTACAAATCTGCCCGTATGTACATCAGCTGATATAACTAGAATAGGCCTATGAGTACAAAGGTCATCTTCAACTCCCTTAGAAATTTGTTACTTGTATCTGTAGGTGAGAAAACCCTATGCATTTTAATTCTTCTAGAATGAGAAATTTTAGGCACCTCGTGGCACTGTCTCACCCTCACAGGCTTTACAACCCGGTTCATCTTACTTCTGTGCTAGTATTGATACCAAAGCAACAGTATATTAAGTTCATTCAATAAACTTAACACTATACAACTATATTTTCACACTCTCACTTTCGGGGGCTTTGAAAAAAATAGAAGAACAGCGTTTCCCCGAGGGCTCTGATCTTAACTAGAGTAAATGCTAGGGCGTGCTTTCAGTCTAAGAAACTTGACCGCAACCTCTGTGACATGCTAAAGTCACCTAGGAGTACATCATCACTTTTGTCCATGTGACAGACTTACCAAGATTTATTAGCCTAATTAGGCTAGATAGCTATGTAAATAGCTGAATATCTTCAAGCGTGCACTTACATTAATTTAGTTAATAATTAAGACAAATCTTCATATTTCTGAACTTCTTATTGGACATGCTGGATGTCTGAAACAAATGCACTGAATCATAATGCAGCATATTAAAGTGAAAATAGATACAAAGATAAAACGGTGGTGGGAGAGTTGTAGCCCAAAACTTGATGTAAAAACTGATATCTAAACTAATGAATGTGCAGCAAACTTTGACAGCTGACAATATGCTACTAAACTTCAGTCAAGCTGTTGTTCCCTTTGCTTTTTGAAGTAGTGTATCGTGCTTGTAACCATAAGCCAAGTTTTTATTACTGAATTCTTTAGAAAATTCAGCTGGAGCAAGATGACGGAGTACCTATTAGGTGTAATTGTTGCTTGTCGGAAAGCAGTGTGACTAATGGTTGGAGGGTTTCTGCTGCTATCTCATACCCATTTGTCAGCAAGGAAAATTACAGGGCACTTGAAATTCAGAAGCCAGCTCTGTGTGTCAGATCCCACAATCCTGCTGCCGCGTGGCGGCCAGCCTGGCGGGCACGCCAGAGGAATAGGTGGTGTCCCTGTCACTTGTTTTGTCACCGACCTCACGGATGCATTGAAGTGCTACGCCATACCGATGGTGAGCACGCATTCCAAAATACTTAAACCAAATTTCAGTGCATCTTCCTTTCTACTTCTTTTTACGTAATTAAACCTCTGGATGCTGGCACATGCTCACAAGTGTCTCTCTGTGGTGTGAGACACAGACAAAATAAGAAACACCAAAAATACTTCAGAATAAAAAGTGTCTTTGAAAAAAAAAAAAAAAAAGGGGGGGGGGGGTAAACACAAGCAATGTACCCTGCATAAAATAGAGGTTAGAATCACAAGTGTGTTCTGATGTTATTTGGAAACAGCGGAATATATATGCTTATAATAAAACGATGCAATCTCAAGAAACACCAGCAAAAACATTGCCCCCAAACCCAAACTATTACAGAGAAATATAGTAGCATCTCGTGTCATAACTCCAGCCCCCTCCAGTGACTGCACAGAGATTTATGAACTCCGAGAGCCTTTGTGGGGATCAGCCCTTGGTGGAGTGACTGCAACACGGTGCAGAATCCATAAACACAGAGACAAGAGAAGCTTATCTGTTTTCAGCAGAAGACTTCAAACTGATTATGAAAACTATATCAATGTAATTTTCTCTATAATTTTATATGCATTTAGGGAAATCTGTGAAGATTTTCTAGACCCTGAAAACCCAAAAGAGGCAAAACAGTAACAGTGAAAATGCCAGGCACATATCAGTCCAGTATTCAACATGCATTAAGGATAAGCTTACCAGAGTATTGGCCTGCTTATTACAAACTTGTTGCCATTTTAATTAGAATAATTATGAAATGCTGATATAATTGGGTTTTAGTCAAAACATTTGTTTAAATACCTGTCTTGTTTCAATAGTTAAGGAAGCTACATAAGTTAGTCTATATGCTCACCTAAACTTTGTCAAATTTCAGACATCCCCTATAAAATAAAAAGCTATATGCAAGTGCTGTACACAGATTGAGTTACATTGTTTTGGCTTTATGCTCTTAGCCGCCTACCAAAGTGATGCTCCGGAACCCTACTCAGGTCTCCAAATAGAAATAAAATTTTCAGAAACGTTATTTAATCTCCTTATAGTTTCAACAGCCTGCTCTCCATGCGCTTACTTCCTTGGTTTGGCATCTGTTCAGTTTCTAATTCAAGCATGGAAATAATTGTGCCAAGATTAAATTGAAAACATTTGATAACACTTAGACATCTTTGTGCTGGTTTTTGTCTGCAAAATTAGCTAAACGTAATTTTTACTGCTATTCATTTTTTCTTACAATTCATTAAAAGTAAATTTATTCACCTTTGGAAATGGAGGTGAAAATTAGCCTTCTTACCTGCACAGAATATACTTACAACGGCAGTTTCATTATGTAAAAGTGTGATTTATTTTAGAAAAGCCTCATTTTCCATAGTCGAAGTTTTCAGAACAACCAGTGGCGTATCCAAATTCTTCTGTAATTACCACCCAAACAACTGAACTAAATGAGGCAGTCGGGACTGACTTGGTTTGTAACCAGGAGCCACTGACAGTGTGACAAGCCTTGCTGCCAGGGGATAAGAATTTCCAGCCCCTGTTGTCCTTCGCAGTATCCCCGCGCCTAAGCAACGTGAACATGCAGCCCAGCATCTTCGATTAAACAGGTGACAAAGCCAGGTTTATGCTGAAAAGCCCGGTTTCACAGAAGCAGCTGATGTCTCTTTTCTGACTGCTCAGGGGGTAGCGGGTTAGACTTTTGAAAGGGGGGCAGAGCAGTCAACTGGGGACAGCAGTGGGTTTTATTGCACTGTTCATCTGCCAACACTTTGTAGAATCCATAAAACCACAAAAGGGAGTTTACACTTCAGAGAGGATCTACAATAATTGTTTCTTTTAAATTTTTTTTTCAAATAGATACATTTTCATTCCAGCTGTTGTAATAATTTTTTCCTATATGCAGAAGCTCTACCCCAGTAGGTCCAGCACCAGATGTGTGCTAAAATATGCTAATATGCACATTGAATATTTTGTCTTCTAGAGACTGTAGCACACAATTGCTCATGTAGACCTTTGAAAGTGACAAAAGTCGGGTGTTACATAGTATAAAGGCAAAAAAAAAACCCCACCACCCACTTAGTCATTTCTGGACATTCCCGAGTTAAATTCTAGAATATCCATTGCTCTACACTGCAGATTTTAGAAAAGTTAGTGTCACTTGAACAAAGTACTATTTCAGGGGGTGACAACAGATGATTAATTTTCAGATTACGTGGACAACTCAGACTGAACCAGCTGAACAAACAGGAAAGGACAGCTGCCATCCAGGACAGGTAGCACTGAGGGAGATGATTGCAATAGGGCCAGTTTCACAAGTGTAATCTGAAGGCCACAGAGTGAGCTTCCAGAGTATTAATATCCTGAGAGATCTATCTTTGTCCAAGTTAAATCCAAGATTCCTTCAACCATGCAATCCAGGGGAGGAATCCCTTGGTGATTGACCATGTGTAATCCCTGGCCTGTGATGCTATGGCTTTGGAAACAAAAGTTAAAACTCTAGTGAAAGTACTGTCGAAGTCCCCTCTAAATACAGGTTGAGAAAAAAATTGGCAGCTGTCAGTATTGTTGAGGTAACATTTAGAGCTGTGCATAATGTTTGTTGGAGGACCAAATAAGACGGTTTCTGTGGTTATCAGAAGCAGTAAAGCCCATTGATGTCAACAGGGCTAATGCAGCAAGGACAAAGAAACGAGCAGCAAACTCACTGTGCTGTCGTCTAGAGCTGGAACGTGGTATCCACACACGGGTAGGGATGCAACACCTACAAGCCCAGCATTTCCATCACTTTCCAGTTTCAGAGAGTCTCTAACCTCCTTCCCCCATCCCCAACACACACAGAAATACAATAGGAGCCTGAGATGGACCAAGAGAAGATGTTGATTTGGAGCCAGATGTTCTCCAGCTCAGAAGAGTCCTCCAGGGCTGGAGTGTGTGAGGGCATTTTCCCAAGAGAAAAGACAGTAACTAATAACACAAGAATTGTGTCTAAACAGGAATCACAACCAAAACTCCGCCTTTTAACATCCTTTCAGGGAAAAAAAAAAAGTGTATTGGTTGCAGATTTGCTGCTTATAAAAGCTTTAAAACAGGCTACAGCTCCAAAGTGACAATCGACACCAGGGAATGCTGCCTTGCAGAAGGGAAAAACTCAGAAATAACTGCTTCAAATGAGTCGACTAATAGCAATACAAAGGAAAAAAAAAAAAAAAAAACCCAAAACATTATGGTCTGGAGCTCCCAGCGTAAGAAAGACATGGACCTGCTTGGGGGGGTCCAGAGGAGCACCACGAAGATGATCAGGGGGCTGGAGCACCTCTCCTATGAGGCCAGGCTGAGAGAGTTGGGGTTGTTCAGCCTGGAGAAGAGAAGGCTGCGAGGAGACCTTATTGCGGCCTTTCAGTACTTAAAGGGGGCCTACAGGAAAGATGGGGAGTGACTCTATCAGGGAGTGTAGTGATAGGACGAGGGGTAACTTTTAAACTGAAAGAGGGTGGATTTAAACGATATTAGGAAGAAATTTTTTATTGTGAGGGCGGTGAGACACCAGAACAGGTTGTCCAGAGAAGTTGCAGGTGCCCCATCCCTCAAAGTGTTCAAGGCCAGGTTGGATGGGGCTTTGAGCAACCTGGTCTAGTGGAAGGTGTCCCTGCCCATGGCAGGGGGTTGGAACTGGATGATCTTTAAAGCCCCTTCCAACCCAAACCATTCTATGATTCTATGAAGAGTAGACTTGGTAGTGTAGGTTAATGGTTGGACTGGATGATCTTAAAGGTCTTTTCCAACCTAAACGATTCTATGATTCTATGAAAGGAAAGTCATACACTCTCCCAAACTAAACTCCAGAAGAATACTTAATCGTTAACAAGCAACTGCCGTGACTTATGCATACCCTTATTGTTGCCCAAGTTCAAGTCAATGGCAAAAGAGAAGGAGCAATTCACCAGACCATGTACTTCCTTCTCCACCACAGGGACACAGAGGAGCTGTGCATGGTCACCGGGAGTCATTCTGCCTTTACGAGGGGTGTACAGGTAGGGAACCAGTACACACAGCTGGCCAGACAAATTCACATGCATCTAGAAGGGAATAAAGGCAACCCCCTGAAACATCAGGTGTAAACACTGCTTTCTTCCCTCCATTTCAGGCACTTTTTGCAATGGAAGCGGTGAGGTATTCCTCAGTAGGTTGGTGTAGTTTCTTTTAAAAACTCAAATCTGAACAGACTTCCTGGGTTTTTTTGTTCCCCTATCCCGAGACACTTAGAATCTAAGCTGTTTCAGAGACAGTTCTTTGGAGTACATTTAGTTCTAGGAAATTCAGGTCTTGTGTCTTAGAGACTGGCACTTACTTGTAGAGTAGCAGTTTATAAGTGTGTGTATATATATATAAAAATAAACAGCTACTTATAAGTAGCAGCTAATCTTTCACTGCTCACCTCAGCTTCTCACACATATAAACAACATCTATGTGGAAAAATCCACAACAAAGAGCTTTCTGTCTATTCAGAAATTTTATTCCACATTAGAGGCAGCAGCTCTTCAGATCAGTGGCCTCAGTGATTCTGGGAAACAGTTCATTCAAGACAAACTGCTGCAAGTAAAAACACATTTGCCATAACATCCTTGGATTTTCTCAGATGTATCAGCCTAACTGGAATATAATTGTACCTGAAGTTTCTAGACCATAGAATTAGGAAAGAGACTGCAGGCTAGGTTTAAGTAGAAGATACTGTACTTACTTCTCATTAGAACATATTGACATTAAGTAAGGTTATGCAAAAAATGTTCAACTATACATACTGGATGGCAGTTAAGTGCTTTGGGATCCACTCATGATGGAAGGAATAACATTAATGTAAATCTAACACACCACTATCAGCCTCAGATCACTGTCTTCAACATGGGAGATAACCTGGCTCCTCCCAGCCTGTTTACGTAAAGTTGCAGTTGTACCATACTTTGTTACTTGTATGGTCTTGCCCTGGCTTAGAGGCAAGAACGCTAAGCGTACATGATGGATAGCCCCAAATTCCCATAAATGTGCAGAAAGGATTTGTCATCTCACCACAAACACTGGCCCAGAGACTGCTCCAAGTGAGCTCCCTTGTGCTGGTCGCTTCTGATGCTTGGAAATAATGGGGAGGGAGAAGGAGAAACAGATGGAAAAATCCTTCACGCATAAAATGGATCGTAATTGCTGAAAGAAGAGACATTGAAAAGTGCTTGCTTGATACATCTACATAAATACCATTGAGATAAAAATTTACTCCAGCCAGCCTTCTGAGCCGTGTAACTGAAGTGCACGAGTTTACAAGAAGTCACATACCCTGGTGTCCCCTCTCCGGATCTTACTGTTACGTATATTTTGGTCTCTAGCAAAGCAAGGATTTATTTCATTGTTTTAAATGTAAATTTAGATAGGCACATGATGCGGTCTGTAAGAGCACCTACACATTTTATGAGTTATGAGGAAGCCCCTAGAGCTCCAGAAGTGGTGAGGAGAGGAGCCCTCACCAAAATTGCCAAAACAAAGCACTCAGTTTAGTGACAAATGCCAGTCCCTTCTAAAATACTTCCCATGGGAACTAGGAGCTGCCTTTCTAGGAGCCAAGCTCCTGGAGGCAGGCTGAGCTGCATCATGTAAACTAATCGGGCAGATCTAGAAAAGAAACCTTTTTGGCTCATGTAGCCATTCCGACTTCGTCACCCAGAGAAGGCTGGCAGGTGCCTGAGGTCCAGAAGAGGCCCAACTTCTTTCATTTTTTTAAATTATAATAATACAACCCCCCGTCTTACGAATCAGGGAGTCTAAGACTGCCCTCCCTGTTGTGGAATAGCTGCCTGAGTGGGAGTTCGGTTTTTCTAAATGGAAAATGTGAAAGGCAGAAATGACAGAGAGGTAAATTCAGGACAACCTTGACCACCACACAGTATCCGAACTGTAAAGAACTAATTTATCTCTAGAAATATTTTTGTAGGGTCTGAAAATTTATTTCCAAAAAGGTTGGGTTGAAAAAAAAACAACCAACCAAACAAACAAAAAAACCCCCAAAACCCAACCAAATCCACTTGAATGTTCTTTCCAGCATCACTAAACTTGTATCAATTTGCTGTCTAAGGATGTGGAAGGGGAAAGAGCTGCTCAGCAACACTTTCTGGAACTGTTAGTTATCCCACTAGTTGTAAAGTATAATAAAGGTTGATTTACATTATCAAAATAATTACTTGCATTGCTTCCTTCTTATCAGCAGATTACACAACATAGACGTTTAGATAAATATGTATTCATTACGTGGCAATAGTATCATAAAATGCCACTGTTCAGGTGTCACTTTGAGGTCTCAAAATCTACACGTGACAACAGATTGCTTTCTAAACTTGCGTTTCTTCATTTCTCCACCTCTCCCACACACCCCAGGACATTTCAAGGATCAGCTTATCCTTATTAGGTCTCACCACCAATTTTTCTCCCACCCTGGGAAGTAATCTTTCCCAGGGCCTGGTCAGGCAAAACCAAAAAGGCTGGTACACAATTACACGTTTTGTAGAAGCTCAAACCCCACCAACTTGTTTAAAGAAGCATCTTCCTTGTGCTGCATTCCTGTTAGCCAACCACACCTCTTCTGCCCTTCTGAGGATCTTACAAAACTGGGAACCTGCTTAACAAGTTCACTTCAGCCTTTTATTACCCACAGGCAAAGACAGTTTCCTCCTTGTACTTGCTGCAGTTCAGCTCTTCCCACCTCTCTCCTCCTGAGCTATGTGCTCTTTACTTTTCCTGACTCCGCCACACTCACTTCTTACCACACACCAAGCAGAGACCATGGTATTTTATGAACATGTTTTGGATCAGGTTCTCTATCCAGGCAACTTACTTCAGTTTTGAAATGCTCATAAATTACTCCCCACGCATCTCGTGACCCGAGTTATGAGTCATTTTTTAAAATAACTTTTATAAAAACCAACGTACAAGTGCTTTTTAAAAAAAAAAAAAAAACCAAACAAACCAAAACCCTGATGGTATGGACTGTTCACATCAATGGGAAACACAATCCTGGATTCCTTATTGGAGTTCACAGTGATGGCTCTTAATTGTGTCTAATGAAATACAGATCAGAAGCTACATAACTATTTTTTAACAAAACTGCCAGTCTTTCACTGGTGGGTTCAACTGTGATCAGACATCAGAGTAACATGTGCAATTAGACTGTGCCAGACCCAAACTTCCTTCACTTACAGCAAAATAATTGTGTTCAGTGCAGGCAAGATAGAAGTTTAATTGAAATCCTAAAAAGAGAAGTGCACTGGGCAGTGCTGATAAAACGTGTGAGTGATATTACAAAGTTATATTCACCATAAAGCATACGCATTGAATGATGAAATTACTTTGGAGATGCAGCAGGTAAAAGGAGAGCAGCTACTGCCAATGAACACCGTGTTTTCTTGTAAGATTTGTGTCGTCTTCCTACCAACTTCTCCAGGTTCCCCTGAACAATGAATGCATCACTTAAAAAAAGTGTAAAACCAGCAAGAGAGAAAGAAAGCGAATAAAAATTAAAACAAGTGTAGCAAAAGATTTAAAAATACTGATTCATGAACCTGATTTTTTTTTTTTTGGTCCTTTTGACATTAGGCCAGAGATGTAGCAGGTAGGGTATGTACAGGGATGGAACCACACACCAGACATCTTCTGGTGAAGAGTGAGCAGAGCAAGTAAGCAGGAAAGCTCAGCACAGTCTTTGATGCTCCATGTTTCAACAATGGGATGGATCCTCTTTGAACCAAGTCCAGCTCCTCATTTGACTTGACAGGCAAGCTCTCCATGGGATTTTGGCCCTACTTACTCAGAAGATCAATTTTCTGACATGCCTGTGATCTTTTATACTAAGGACTGTAACTGCGGATCAAAGTGGGAACTGTAGATGTGAAAGACAACTTCCACTTCACTAGCTGAAATCCGCGGAGCTCAGTCATGCTGCCGAAGACAGAACTAACCACTCTCCTTACAAGAGCCCCAGAACTGCAAACATTTACACGCATGCTTAACTCTGCAGATGAATAGCCTCATTGAGCTCACTATGGCTGTTTACATGCATAAGTTACTCATGTAACCGTTGGCAGGATTTAAGCCAAAATGCAAAACTAATTTCTTGCCTTGGCTTTACCACAGTAAGTTCTTCATACACACATGCTTATTTTCAGAGGCGAGAGTCAAGTGGTTAAAGAAATCAACTGTTACAGCAACGACGACTTAATAGCTCAAAACAGAAAATGTTTTCAACTAAGTGTGTTCAAGGGAAGACCGTTTACCCCAGAAGTTCAGACTGTGAGATTTGAGCACACAGGAAAACAAGATTTTATTCACTCACTGTTTTAAGACTGCAAACACTAAGCTTTTGCCACGTACAGTCTTAGAAGTGATGAACTTCAGCATTTGGTACAGATCTTGAGGGTGACTGGGGATACCATGGCGTTGCAGCAGAGAAAACCGTATTTTCAAGCTCTAGTTGATGGCCCAACACTCAACAAACCTGTGTTTTGATTAAGTGCATGCACTGAAACGGTCAGAAGTCACATCCGAGAGAGCCTGGCTGTTACTGGATGTTACTAAGACTGTTACTAACCGCTTTACAGACTTTCTAACTAGCGGGCTAACTTTCTAACTTGACAGGTTTAAAACGTGCTGAGGGTTCCAGTAGGCCGATCGGTGCGTTGCACTGGCTTGCCCCAGCTACGCTGTGTCCCAGGTTAACGCGTTCTTTGCATTTCGCCCTGCTTTTTAGCCCACACAGCGTAACCTTCTGTGGAAGCTGTTTCAACTCCTCAGGTAACATTTGAAGAGCATTTTGAGATCATGTGAAAGGCCCTTCTTTGGTGAAGGTCTGCAGTAACTGCAACTTGTTTATACTGCTGAGATGTTACTTCTCCCTCAAGCATTGAGAAAACTCTGAAAGTGGTTGTTGCATGCAATTGTATATACTTGCATATTTGCTCAGTTACATGAAATCTGCATTGTCCAAAGTCCTTATCTCCTTGTTCTTCCTCAAACACCCCTTTTCAAGGCGATTTTCATTTCTAGTCTTCTCTAGTCCAACGCTCTTGCTTGATTTTCTCTTTCTGGCTGCAACGTGCCAGGGTTGTGCCGCAGGCAAGAGCTTTATAGTTAGGAGCTCCCCATGCTGTGTGCAAATCCCAGTTGAGTAGAAGGCAGCTGGGACTGCACAGCACCTAAAGCTGTACTGACCTGGCTGGCTACCAGGACTCAGCCTGCACCCCGAGCACACTCACATACATTCATATCATCCAACTGTATTTGAGCTTTCTCTACCAAATCACACCTATGGCAGCAGCAGCAACAATAAAACCCCCAGTAACAGAGTTTGAGCATGGCCTCTGTAGCGCTGCTTTCATGCTTGGAGGTAAAAAGATATTCAGAAAGCAAGAAAAAGCTCTGAATCAAAAGAAACAGCATGCCCTAGAACCTGCAGCTGAGAGGCTACTGCTGCAGCTTGGCACAGAGGACACGGCCGAAGCAGTCTATTTAAACACAGCTGCAGTTGCATCAGGAGCACTAGTGATTTCACGGTACGTACAAGACATGTACTGATCTCACATTCAGCGTCAAGTGCAGCTTTGAAGACTTTCAGACTGAATGACAACTCTGCTAAGTGGAACCCTGACAACACTTAACACCTGACTTTGAGAAAAGCCATGCCCTTATTTCCAGCCTGTACCTGCAGAGAACCCTATGATAGAGGGAATTTACTTCTGTGCAGCTTATTAGAAAGTTTCAGCTTATGCTTTATTGATTTAGATAACTTTAAAGCAGTTTACACTTACATTGCTACAAAAAGCCCTCAAACAGTAAAACTTGTCTTTGAGCCTGTATACATCAATGTCATGTGGTATTTATCCACTCTGATTCATATTGCCCTTCATTTCAGCGCGAGCCAACTCGGTTAATGTTTTTCTCCAACTCTATATGCATCAAGAGAGCTAACAGCTGCAATGAATATGTATACAAAATAAATTGCACATTGTTTGCATGTTGTTTATCATAATCTTTGCTGCCAACCTCTGAGGAAGAGTGAGCCAGGGCTTCCGTACACATACCTTAATGGTAAAATCCCAGACAAGGCTCAGAGGTCAAAATCAGTTGTGTTTCGTAGTTCAGCTGGGAGCGGGGGTGAAGAGACATTGAGCTAGAGGATTTTTCTTTAACTAAATTTGAGAGATTTTTGCCACAGGTCTATGCATATGTTCATCCTCAAAAAAAGGGAAGTAAACTGTTTCAGTTAAGTGCCTTAAACCTTTACGTGCACAGCTTTAAGGGGTAACACGGAAGTGAGCTTTACACAGAAACAATGACAGCAGTGGGGGGTCCCCTTGTAGAAGGTGAAATACCTCCGATTCAGCTCCTCAAATTCTCAACTTCGTCCCTCCCTTAACTGTAGGGAATCTCTAACTGCACCATTTTCTCCTACTGATTTACCTCTTTCACATCTCACCTTTCTACCGCCAAATGCATACATTTTATGTCTTTTTTTTCCTCAAGTTTTTCTGCTTGCCCTCAATTCCGTCCTAACCTCGATCTCCATCTTGCTGTTGTCTTTTGCTCTTCCCCTTAAAGCTATTATTTTCCCTCACAGTGCACTCCTTAGTGTCTGTGTGGGTGTGTGCACGTGGGTGAACGCAATGCTGGAGCTTTTTGCCTCCCAAAACATGTAGTATTTGTTTCCATTTTCACCTCCATGCTCACTTCTTGCATTCATCTCCTGAACTTTCTTTTTGGACTATGTCCAGTCTGGCTTCTCTCTCAAACCAGTTTCCAAAGGCTTTTTGATTTCAGACACATCAAACGCAGGATCCTTTTCCTCCTCACACTGTCCTGAAAATTCTTCTTCCCGTGGCTCATGCTTTTTGAGACTTCTTTCCTATCTTTTTAACCCTTTCAGTGTACTTCAGGAGACTCCTACCCCAAGCCTTCTAGCAGCGTGGGCACTCCGAGTAGTCCCTAACAAACCCTAATATCACATAGGTCTGCTCTTATAATCCAGATTCATTTCCTCCTGCACAAACAAAGGTGTTAGACAATTACTTTTCTCTTTTTATAGACACCTAGCCATCAGCTGAAGCTCCGTCTGGCTTACTCAGACCTTTTCTCCTCTGTTTTCCTCCTTCTACCCACTCTTCTCATCATTGTGCTTGCTGCCACGATCCCAGCCATCACTGATGCCCATTCCCTTCCACCTGGACTTCTCTCCAGGTGCTCTGATTTAGGCTAGTCAAATCTTGCAGGTCTTTCCTGCTGAACATGTAAGATCTTATCTTCCCAGAGTTCTTGTCCATCTCACATCTCCTTTCACCTTCACAAATAAAATGTCTTGCTTACACCCATGAGAGAACAGCTGCCCTCCAGGCTTTTGGCAAGTGCATCATTTGTCCTCATCTTACCCCTTGCTCTGCTGGTTTTTGTCACACTTAACACAACTACTTGTTTTCAGCTTCAGTGTTCTCCACGCCCTTACTTTTGCCCTTCATGCTGTTCTAAGAGATCAACTTTGGCATGACTGACCTCTCATGCCAGCCTTCGTGGTCCTCTCCAAGTTGTAAGGCCAACCTTATAGTTTCTTCCATGCCGCCCCTCAAGCTTGCAAGTCTCCTTCAATCCTCCCAAAGCCATTTCACTGTTTATATTCCTCCTCTAAGAATTTTCCTTGACTGACATACAACACAATCTTGTTTAGATTGCATGCGTCATTTTTATTTCCTATCACAGAGTGTTATTACAGGTTCCTTGCACTCCTGCCCGTGACTTGGGGTGGAGGGGAACCCACATCCATTTTGCTTTGGACAGCCTCCAGCACAACGGGTCCTGGTTAGAAGCCTGATAGAGGCTTCAGTGCAGTCCCATAACCCAAGGTGTAATCGACATCATCTGCAAGCACCTTGTACGCTTTCTAGATCCTATATGAGAAGGGCAAGTATAAATAATAGGTATGCAACTGAGGAACAAAGATTTTTAGAGAGAATATATACCAAGGAGTGATTAGCACAAAAGCTACCTCAGCCTGAAGAAATTAATAACTGACTTATGCAGGGGTTTAGGGACATTTAAAGCAAGCCTGGCCACCAACGCAGCGGTCAAAAAGCTCTTTTCCTTGAAGCAGTGGGCCCAGAAGCTCTCCGCTGGGCAAGGCAAGGTGCCTTCCCTGGGAGCAAGAGTCACGCTCTCAGTTCTGAAGTGCCAAGTTTGGACTGAAGGTGTATTCCTCATCCATATGCCAAATAAGTCTCTTATCATGGCTAAAGTAAATTTACTTAAATGCAGTTCTCTCCCCTACTGCAAGCCTGATGGTTTCTAAACATCTGACGCTCCTCCACCATACTCCCCTGCTTTCACTTGACCTTCCTGCCCACTACTGCATTACTGATTTACTAGTAAGGGCAGAGAAATTGCTCTTTAGTACAGCTCAATAAGAAAAACTGTTTCGTGAGACGTACTTGATGTCATATGGGAAAGAAGAAACACCAGACTATCACCTAACCAAAGTTAAATCAGCCCACATTTACATCCCGGCCAAAAGAGAAGCATGTTCAAACTAAAACCAGTTGCTTTGGGAAAGTATGCAGCTTTCCATCAGCTGCCTTCCTACCTAGGATTCATATGTAACTTCCTGGCCCATAAGCTCCTGCAAGGCTGAAGAAATTAATTTTTAGGTCGATACCCTAGAAAAACATGAAGGTAAGAAAAAAAGAAGTCACTGCATGATCATTTCAGGTATTTACACTTTGTACTTAAGCTTTGTTTAGCTCTCTCCAGTTTGAAGCTGCATGAGTGAGAAATAATGGCTGGGGAAAAAAAAAAGAATAAAATAAATGCTGCTAGGATACAGTATCAATTTTCTATTTAACTTGTTTCATAGTATTTCTCTGTTGACTTGATGTTATATTTTGCACAAAACACTATATTCTCACCATGACCTAAATGCCAAACCCCTAAAAGTCTGAGTCATGTTCCCATACCAATTATAACCTAGTGATCTAGCCTATGAGGCCAGTAGAAGGAAGGATCCCATGTGGGATTGTTTGCTTATGGCAAAGTCTGCAAAGTAAAATTTGAGTAGAAGAAAGCATTTGCGCTTCTGAATCTGGTTCATTCTCACCCATCATATCAGGTACATCTGCCTAAGTAAGAGTTACTAACCTGGCCACCAAGACGCAGTATCAAGAACATGTAATCATAAGCAACCACGTGGCTAAAAGGAAGAGAACACACAAATGCAGACGCAAGATTTAGTCAAAATAAAATTTGGCACAGCAAAATACCACACAACGAAAATCAAGACAACTATTAGAAAAGAGGTACTGGTCTCACAGCAGCTGGAAAACAAGTGAATTAGAAGAAAATGCTGAGTCAAAAGAGAAGGTGGGAGGAAGAGAGCTGGGAGCATCCGCAGAAGAACCAGCAGGAGGGCAGGGGCAGCTGCTGGTGGAGCGGCGTGCGCAGCCGGCCAGCACCGGCACGAGCTGAATCGCGGCCTCTCCACAGTGCCGACCCCTGGGACAAGAGGTCAGGGCTCCTTTGCTTCATAAGCTTCTGTTAACAGGGTAAGTAAACCAGGTTAGTATTCCGTCAGACACTGTATACTTAAGATGTATGATTGTTACCAATTCAGTCTATTGACCTGCAAATATTCCTACTATGGGAGAGGAGGAAGAAAATAATTTCAGTGAAATATATCAACACAAATACATAGTTACTCATAGTTACTAGTCAAATTCAGTCTGACTGCAACAAAACCCAGTTATAGCTGTGCATTTATTATTGCCTAAAAGACAATGGTTTGCCTCTGGGTAATATTCACCATGGAAATATTCTGTGTTAGAGCTCGAGTTCATCAATTTCAAGTAACTTGTTGTATTATAAAGCCAGTTTGTATTCATAACTACTTACTGTGACTTATTTGAACTCTTTTTTTTTAAACAGTTAAAACTGATCTTTAGTACCCCTTGCGTTCCCTCCTGAACACCCCCCACAGGCAGTGGTCCTGGCTTTCTGTCCTTCCCACTCAGAAGCGTCATCCAACTACTCTGACCAGATCTCAGAGATACTCAACTCTTCTTCCTCTTCCACCCTTGCTACTGCTCCCACTGCCTTTGCGACACATAAGCCCTTTCACTCCAGTGGCTCTGAGAGCCAGCAAGTCAGTTACTAAACTCAAATTACATTTTCAGAGTTCTTTATTCTTTTATTCCCCCCGCTGTAAGTACAAATCAGCGCAGACAAAAATGACAAAAAAGCCTTTATGTCTGGCTCATTATACCTTAGGATATCCTTGCCAGTGTTTGCAAGCTTTTCTTAACCCCGCTGAACTGCCAAATCAGACCGGGAGAAACACTGTCCTTACAGTGTGCTCTGTGTGGTCCAACGCTTATCACCTGCTTAACGCTGACAATCCCTTCCCTCCTCCTTCCAGCCAGAAAGTCTAAGGCTTAGCTCTCATTTCTTCTACTATCTAGCAGTGGAAAGAATATTTTCAGACTGCAAATAATAAAAATGGAAAAGCAGCTTTTATTTTGTTTTTTTCCTGGATGACACTTACGCTCTTCACTTTTTACCAGGTTATTCCCTTGCTTCAACAATCATAGAATCGTTTAGGTTGGAAAGACCTTTAAGATCATCCAGTCCAACCATTAACCTACACCACCCAAGTCCACACTAAACCAATCAAGGGTAGACTAGACTAAACCATGTCCCAGAGTGCCACATCTACCCGTTTTTTGAATGCTTCCAGGGATGGTGACTCCACCACCTCTCTGGGCAGCCTGTTCCAATGCTTGACCACCCTTTCTGGGAAGAAATTTTTCCTAATTTCCAGTCTAAACCTCCCCTGGTGCAGCTTGAGCCCATTTCCTCTCGTCCTATCGCTACCTACTTGGGAGAAGAGACCAACACCCATCTCACTACAGCCTCCTTTCAGGGAGTTGTAGAGAGCGATAAGGTCTCCCCTCAGCCTCCTCTTCTCCAGGCTAAACAACCCCAGTTCCCTCAGCCGCTCCTCATAAGGCCTGTGCTCCAGACCCTTCACCAGCTTTGTTGCCCTTCTCTGGACACACTCCAGCACCTCAATGTCTTTCTTGTATTGAGGGGCCCAAAACTGGACACAGTATTCCAGGTGCGGCCTCACCAGCACCGAGTACAGGGGGACAATCACCTCCCTGCTCCTACTGGCCACACCATTCCTGACACAAGCCAGGATGCTGTTGGCCTTCTTGGCCACCTGGGCACACTGCTGGCTCATGTTCAGCTGGCTGTCAAACCAGCACCCCCAGGTCCTTTTTTGCCAGGCAGCTTTCCAGCCACTCCTCCCCAAGCCTGTAGCGTAACTGTTCTGACCGATTCTCATGAGAGCATCTTAACCGTCTCACATGAAGCAGACAGGTGAATCAGGAGCTGACTGAATTACAAATGGCTACAGCTGGATTGCGGGTGGTCTGCCTGGCACTGGGCCAAAGAGTCCCAGAAGCATCCAGGCTACACAGAGCTTCCCAAATCTCAAAACTCTGCCTTACAACCATCCTCCTTACCAGCCCTGCTTACAAGCACCTTCTCAGTCCTCAGGTATACCGAAGACCAGATGCTCAAAGATACAGTCATTGCCCAGCTCTTCCTCTGCAGCCCAAAGCCTCTGCTCAACTTCGATGAAAGCGGCATTAATTGCTGTATAGCTCTCCTTCCGCATCCACCAGATAACACAGCAGGAGCCACTTGTCACCAACAGTACCGTATTATCAGGCATGTGAAAAGCACAATGAAATAGATGAGATACATTATTGTGTTAAGTGACCTTGAAATACACTAGCAGCGATAGCATGACTCCATTAGACATGGAATTTGTACTTACTATATGTTAAAACGTAAGTCACCACTTCATACCAAGTGCTACGTGGCACAGTGGGATTACAACCTGAAACACACAGTTTAATCCTCAAATGCAAATACTGAGGTGTTCAATCATCAGAAGACTCTGTTTAAGGACAGTATGATCTACAGCTAAAAGCAACGACTCCAGCAGCATGGGGTTATCACGCTGCCCAGTCACTGTGTCACACTTCATCTGCATTCATTCTTCTAGAAATTTGTCTCCAAAAGAAACCCAATCCAAGATTTCAATATACAAAAGCCCAGAGATAATTCTTTGAGATTTTTCATTGTTCTGCACAGTTCCCAAGTTAGAAACTTCTTTAAGGAAAATTACATGTAAATGCAGCAGGCTTTCCTAACATGAGAAAAAAAAATGCTAAAGTAATGCTCTGATCACTAAAAAGTAGAAAGCTACCTGTCAAATCAATACAAAACCTAAAACATGCTGCATAATAGGGATGAGCAGTGATAATAGTAGAGGTCAACTTTCTTCTGAGACTTAGGTGTTTACATTTCTAAAACATGGAGAACTCCTTCTCTTGATGTGATAATTTGCTGCATGATTTGTTCAATATTAATACATTTAGACAATTTACTAAATGGAGTATTAGAAAAATACTGAAGGAACAGGCAAGCCAACGCAGCGGTTATTAATAAGAATAGCTGGGTTGAGTAGTGTTACTGGTTCTTTGCTACAGCGATCAAGTCAATTGTATATATGATAAAAGCTGCACTTTAGAGACTGAAGTAGAAGACTGCTTTCAGAAAATGTAACATGGAAGACTGGAACTAAATGAAAAACTATTCCATGATTGATTTTATATACATATATATATATATATATATATATAAAAAAAAAGACTTGGTCTGGATCTGTATTCAGTGATAAATTGCAAACTAGTGTAATATTCTACACCCCTTTATATTCAATTTCAAATAAACTACAGCAAAGAAAGGTCTTGTTTTTTGAAGAAGCTGTTAGACTGAGTAACAGTTCAAAGTTATGATGTGAACAGCACCCACACCTGTGCTTATCTCTGTACCACCCACAAGTGCGGATACAGAAAGTAATGACATTGGGCAGCTTTTGCCTTGCACGTAAAACTGTCATTTACCCAAAATAAAATACGTGAAAATATAGAACTCAGACAAATGTAAGCAGGCAACAGTGAGTTGTAAAACAGGTCTGTCAAAGGATACAGAAATCCATGCAGGACAACTACAGTTTCTTACAGTTTCTTATTGCTAAAGCAAAAAAAAAAAACAAAAAAAAAACAACCAAGAACTTTCTGTGCTGAACTCAG
Source organism: Pelecanus crispus (assembly GCF_030463565.1). Taxonomy (NCBI): domain Eukaryota; kingdom Metazoa; phylum Chordata; class Aves; order Pelecaniformes; family Pelecanidae; genus Pelecanus; species Pelecanus crispus. The sequence goes on from NC_134643.1 coordinate 14,166,627, forward strand.
TCCAGAATACTACCCAAATCCATGCAAATCTAAGGGAAAAAACATGAACCTGGATGTACTTTAATTAAGCATCACCAGATGGCCAGTATATAGTACACAGATTTTTGTCAGCCTTTGCTCTAAGTGAAATTCAAACGTGGAAAGCAGAAAATCTACAATCTGCACAGTCCTGTATTTTCTTGGTAGAGAAATATGGAAGTGGTCCTTAAAAAGTACACGCAAAACATATTGGAAATTTTCTTATTTAACAGTTGTTTCAAAAAGTTACAATGACTTGGACTATCCAGTGCTAATGACAGCCCATCGTGCATTACAAAATCGCAGGAGATCCATAAGAGTGAAAGTCTAAGCTAATCATCTTCCGTGCAGGGGAAGGGGAACAAAGTTCAGGGCAACTTTATTCTGCCAACTGCAAGACATTCCAGCTGTCTGAACTGTTTACAAAGCAGGAATCTAGCTGATCTAGGTTATCCCAAATGGCATATACTGTTGAATTATTTATTTTTAAATGAATAATTGCAAAACTATATCCATGGGAATTTAAAATAAGTATTTATAGTGCATACAGTTCTTTGAAAGAGCTCCCCAGCTAGGCAGTCTGTCGTGTACCAAATGCGCGGTGATCAATCCACAGTCAGAGACAGGAGTTGCAAGTTACGTACCTTCTGGAAGTTACACTACAGCTGCTATCTGGGCATTAGCTCTCTTTTAGCAGAGAGGCCCTAAAGGTACAAGTAGTAAATTAGACCTAATGTTTCCATGGCTAAAGTTCAGATTAGTAGATAGTTTCATCACCTAAAATAAACGTTTTTCCTCTAAACATTCTTCTTCACTTCCATGGCACTATTGCTACTTTTTAAAGTAGTTACTGAAAATAAGGTCCGGAGGGTCGCTGTTTTGTTCAGGTATGAAATATATAAGCTAAGCCAGACTGCCATCCTTCACTCCATTTTAGTTTGCTTCTGAACACAGGTTTTTTCCTAAGAGTAAAAACACCCATAGTGAGATTTTGACTTTCTTTAATTTAAAGATTGTATTACAGAAAAGTTTAAGTAAAGAATCCTTATAAGGATTAACTCTTGACATAATATATTGCCAAGATACAGTGTAGCTGCAAGGGCTCTATGTGAACCTTCATATAAGTTGCTTTCTTACATACACAGTCGCTGAACAACAAGAATGGTATTTACCATTTGTCAGAGAAGACAGTGGTATTTAAACAGTCCTTTTACCAGTGTGTTCTGGTTTTCCCAAATTAGAAACATGCCATATTAAAACTGTAAAACCCTATTATACAGAAAGTTGATAGAGATGAATTTTCTAAAGATTGCAACTGATGAAACATTAAAATGAAAACTAAGGAGTGTTGATTACGTAGAATGGTTTCTCTTTTACTGGCAGGTCAAATATACTAGAAACATACAAATATTTTTGATAATCTAATTCCAGATGAACTCAAAACACTGAAGTAACACATACAGGCTAAGAGAATTCAATACTGTTCCAAGGCACTTACTGAATCTCCATGACTAGATGAAAACCAGAACAAATTAGATCTGACAATTAAACAGTATATAATATAAAAATAACCTTTTGCTTACAATTTACAAAATGTATTACAATCTTTATCTCTGCTAACCTGCAATTCTGGCTCTGTGTGTCCAGCAATTTTTGTAAAAAACTCCAGAAGCTATTTTCTAAAACGTCAGGGCAAATAATTTACAAATAAGGTACACAAAAATTTAGATCATGCAGAGATTTCTTACATCTTCTGTTAATATTTTATGATTGCAACTTTATCAAATTATATACTTACTTGCCCTGTACATATACAAAATAATGCATACATGGTAATAAAACATTAGCAAAAAGTAGTCCATAAACACAGTCTGTCAAAAGTATTACTATATTAACATATGTCTACAAGCAGCGTGTAACAGGATTAAAAGACATTAAGGCAATAATACTTGAAGTTAGAAAATAAATCATACGTAATACTTTCTCCTAAGTGTAATAAGGCAGGTAGATGGCCCCAGCAAAAAGTTAAGTTGTAATACTGGAATCCACTGTTGTGAACAATGTTTAAGGTTTCACGTGGGATGTACTGTAAGAGTGTACCATTTGGTAGTTAGATCTACACTGCTCTGTGTTAGTTGCCCCCAAAAAAAGTGGAATACTATTTTTCTAGTTCTCAGTGGCACTTGAGTTTTCCAGTATAATTTATTGATAGTATGTCCATTGGTTCTTGGATCATGTCCATTCTGAAGGTGGCTCTCTTGGTCCTCTGGGCTTTCCACAGCGGTTACCAAAACCTAAGGAAAGAAATGTATTTAATGTTTCTGTCCCCTCGGACAATGCAGTCTCACAAATGTTGGCAGCAGCCAGAAGGATCACTGTAAGGCATGTTCCAGCTCTTATGGAAGAGGTTTACTCTCAGGGCTAGAAAACAACTTTGTAACATTAGGAGTTCTAAAGGCACTATGACCATAGGAAAAACAAACATGAAGAATTTGTATATAATTATAGTTCCCTATTTAAAACTCACCTGGAAAGTATTTCTCAGTAAATACAGTATTACAGCCCTTGATATCATTTACTGACTTTTTTCCTTCTCTGTGTACTAAAGCAGTTTTCTCAGGTATTGTTTCTGAAATTTTCCAGTACTCTACAGAAATTACATCCCCTTTGACTAATTCTCTATTTCATACACTCTAAAAAAAAACCAAAGTGAAGAATGACTGAATTGCTCATTCTGGGAAAAACCCTTTCAGCGATGCTGAAGAGACAAGGCAGGCTTACTTGCCTGGGTTCTGCACCTCAGTGAGTTGGAGGGAGATAGAAGTAGCAGCTATCTAGTACTGTTAATGAATCTTCTGTTTAAATTATCTAGTGATTATATTTTAAATTAATTGTAATTACCAATATCTGTTACTTCTGCAGGAAGTTCTGAAATTTGACCTCTTGTATCAGTGGAACCAGAAAAAGAAATCTGAGGTAAAACGTCAGTTGGTGTTTTGTTGCTTCTTTCAGGACGATCTGGAAAACACACATACCTCCCTTACTGTAACATTCCTTTAGTCAGCACTGTGTGAACACTACCTTTAAGTACAGCTCAGTCTAGAACACAGCTTGCATCAGATATTCTTTACAAAAATAAACACTTAAAAGCCAATTTCTCATTTCTTAAAAAACATACTTCAAAATTGTTTATGAAGCAGATGTTCAATGACAGTGACACATTGCTGTTTGCCAAATATCATTTTTTTTTTGAAGTTTGTATTGATATTTAAAATCCCACATAGCGCTTATTTATAGCAAGAGCTCACAGTACCATTTAATACGTCCATATAAATGCATCTGTTCATGTTCTTTCTAAACTAAAGGTGCTTAAGAAGACATAAGTAACTGTGTTACATTACTTTACATAATCACCCTATTACCAAATCTGTAGTATTTACAAAAACTGATTTATCTTTAAAAAAAATCTACCAGGTATTTAACATGCAGGTCCAAATGGACTGTACGAGCCCATTCAAGGAACGCAGAAGCTACATGGCAGACATAAGCTTACAGCTGAAGCAGGCTGCTGCAGAGTTAAACATCAGCTGATCTACACTTCTTACTGAAGCCTTTTCAGAAGACCAAAAATTAAAGACTTTGGTAAATATGCAACATACATATACATATATATATACATACACATCACTGCTGAACTTATTTTAGGTTTACTCCTGTCTTTATGACGTTAAAGAAATTAATTCACCAACTTTTACGATTTCTATTGCAATAACATGGGAAGGTTCTAATTAAGCTGAAAAAATATTGTTGTTATAATATGCATTTAAATTCAGTATTTTTGGTCCTCATTATTTTAGCATATGCAAAGATTAACATTAACTTTTAAATAAGATTTGTAACTTGTTTCCTCAGAAAACCTTACAAGCTTTAAAAACAGAAGGTCTTTTCAGAAATACCAGTGTTTTGACAATATACTTAGAAATCTTCAGAGCAAAAGCCAAGTCCAGACAAATTTTTGTTCAGTAGGAAAAATGTATTTCGAAGTAAGAGATGGGCTTGTTGCAGGACTATTGTAATTTTTAGAGACTTGCCAATGAAGCTAAAACATCATGGATTGGAAGTAGCTTTTGAAGTAACCATATGTATACATTTATTTCAAGGTTAGATCATTAAATATTTGTGAATTTCCAGGAGAAAAATTTCTCCCTGGTAGTATCTAATCTTCTAATAAAAATACTCCCAAAACACTTTATCAGTGCAAATGGTTAGGTTACTTGAACTTTCCACTCTTACGGGGTTACTGGACAGATTAACAAGTGGAAAAAACACTCCTTTTCATATTAATATTAATAATAATAAAATAAATCTTTTCCATCACTTACCAGGTAATACAGGTGAAGTTGTTTTCAAACCCTGTTAATGAGAAGTATTTAAAATAATTCCATAAAATGTTTCCAAAATACTAGAACACCAGAAATTTAAGATGATGAAAATGTCTTTGAAAAATATACCACATCCGTGGAAATATCTACTTGCTGCTACATTTCTGACATGCTGTAACACTGACAAAAAATGCTACAGTAGTTAATAAAGAATTTACTATCAGAACCTTGCTTGATATTTAATAAAAAGTTAAAATTGTCACATTACAAATTATTTGCAAAATTAGGTAGTTCAGTTCCCATACTAAACTTACAGTCCCTGAAAATTCACTCCATCTTTTTTGTCAAATTTTTAAGTGGTGCGTAAGAGTGGCTGTAAAGTGTATTGGGGGTGCATAAAAAAAGGCATGAATGTAAAGAGGATTTATATGATTTTGAAGTTTTGCCAGCTGTTTATGCTGGATGACTTTGAGCCACTAGTAGGCAGATGTGAAAAGTGAAATCTGATGGGCAGAAAAAGGTTCGTTTAAAATAAAATTTTTCCTTATATCCATATTTATCAGGCAGTGAAACAGGTTGCCCACAGAAGATATGAAGTGCCCATCTCTGGAGGTTTTCAAGACTCAACTGGATCAAGCCCTGAGCAGCCTGGTCCGAGTCCCTGCTTCATGCAGCAGGTTAGACTAGAGACTGCAATCCTCCTCCGGCTCCAAGTAGCTTATGATCAATTAAGGGCAGACAGCAAGCTCCATAATAGCAGCATATTTACACTCTTAAAGCCATAATTTAAGGTATATTAAGGATAACCTTTAAAAGTATTGCTGAACTTAGAAAACCAAATAGTTTTCTTGGAAAGAAAACATGCTAATGCATCAGTTCAACGGCTCAGACAGAGGAAAAACTGGGTAGTTATAGATGATCAACAGCTGTAACTTTTCACAAGTATGTATTTTGCTTTCTGTTGTAGCTCCCAGCTGAACTAGAAATGACTGATTAGTGCAGACTTGTCTCCTATACTTACTGTAGAGACTGTTTGTTCAGGGAGGTGCTGATCACGCAATATGCTCCACTCAGACTCTGCAATCATAACTGGCTTCGGCAAGGGTGTGCCTAGGAAAAATTAAATCAAACTCAACATACTTGAATTCTCTCCATGATGCAGTGTTAGAACACAGCATTAGAAATGTGCTATAAAGCAACTTTTTTTAAAATTAAATGCTTGTAAAAACATGAATCTCTCTTTACACGAAGAGCTTTCAAGATAAGGGAAGACTCCACAACATAATTCAAAACACAAGACTGCAACGTTTGCATTGTGGACATTCATTTCCTTCATTTGGGGCTTCCTAACCAATAGAAGAATTAGTTTCTTTTTCAATAATGTTTTTAAAATTTTGTTATACCAGCTGTGCAATAATAGCAGATCTGAAAAAGACAATACTAAGTAAAGAAAACACACAAGTCAGGACAGCCATACCCATCCTTTACTGACATCATGCAAAAACATAATAAAAATTGAAGTTGTTTTAGCGATTCCAGTCCCAAAGAGATTTTTTTTTTTTTAAAAGAAAAAAGGCTTTGTTTATTGTGTTCTCACAGAAAAGAAGCAAGTCCATAATATCCAAAGAAAGGATCACTTTGACTCTGAACTACCTATGCTTATGATGCTCAAGGGATGTATTTAGAAAACTTCAATGTTTTTATGCTGAAAATAGCTATACTAACTACTTTGGCCAAAAATTTTTGGAAGTTTCACAAAGTGACACTAATCAAAAGCCTCAATAAATAACTACAACACACTAGGTTTTTTGGAAGATACCAAGCATCAACCTAAGTCATCCCTTAATTTCAATCAATCATTTTTGTACTCTGCCATTACTAGCTTGATGAATGAAATATGAAGATATAAGCACATCATTTGTGTCAGTTTTCTCTTTCAGCTAACCTTTTGACACGGGCAAAGGGTAAAATATGTTAAACTTAAATAAACTGGGCTTGTTCACTAGATGCAGTGCAGTATGAAATGTCATCATCTTTCCTTTGCCCAGGAAAGGAGAATCAGATAAGCACTGTTCATGTGTTTTCACATTCCCTACCTGGGAGCAGTAAGAAACTACCTAAAACAGCAGGGGAATCCCCTAACTGTATTGCATTTCCCCACTGTATCTCATTTCCATACCCTTCAGATTGAAAACCAGCTCCACTGAAATCAATATTGAAGTCTCCAATATAGTTAAATATCATGTAAGAGCATGCTTAGTCAGAAAATGAGACATAATTTGACTGTGTTCAAGGACTTACAAAAGTTAAACCTCAAAATAAGCTATTACACACGCTAGATTTCATTCTATTTTACAATTTGGTCCAGTAGTTTAACCAAAAAAGCAGAGGCATCCAAATACAATACTGAAATGCATTTCACATTTTATCCCAAATTATCACAAAACATTAAAAACTTACTCTGTTCACTTGCTAATACAAATGATTCTGGTGTTCTTTCTGGGAGCGGGGGAGAGGAATCTTCACTAGTATCAGCATCTATATCAAATACGATATTTAGATAAGTTAAAAAACACACTTAAATTTTCCTCCTAGTTTTTCAGAAGTTGATCTTTTGATACGTGAGATCATCCTAAACTTCGTATGAAATTTAAAGCAAAAGGAAAATTCGGTCTAAATGTTATAAACCATTTTGTTTTACTATGGGTGCCTTGGGTGCAACTCCACACTAACAACACTACCTTCACATTAAGGGGCTAAGAACCAGCTTGTATGTGATGGAAGAAAGAAAACTAGAACACATTTTCAGTCTAAATCACTTGGAGGAAAAAAACCTCAGCAACTCCAATGAATACTTTTTCTTCATTCTTTCAGCAACAGAGTATAAGCACAATCAACAGTCTGCACTGGAGCAGTATCATTTGCTTCTTGAACAAGTAACTTGCCAATAACTGCAACCATAGTAGTTACTGTAATTTAATTGCAGTTCGTTACATGTCTATTTGCAGCCACTGCAAGAGATAGTTAAGCTCATTACAACACATTGGCTTCTTGAACTCTTCTGCAGATACTGGTAACTAACACAGTTGGTGCCTATGAACTGAAACACTAATGAAGTTCACAAACCATAGCAAGAAGTTTGTTGAACATATGTATGAGCTCTTCAGCTGTGCTGACAACAGTAACTTACTGCTGATGAGCAGCAACTTCTGTTTTTAATTAAGTGGCTCTAACCATACTTACTTCTGAAGTCAATACAGCACAGCTAGATTGCATGGTGCAAAGACGTCAAGCAATTCCTGGAAATGTTCAAGGAAACTTTCAAGGTCAGGTTGGACGGGGCTCTGAGCAACCTGATGTAATTGAAGATGTCCCTGCTCATTGCAGGGGGGGTTGGACTAGAAGACCTTTAAACATCCCTTCCAACCCCAACTATACTATGATTCTGTGAATGTTGCTCTTCAGGACTGCATCGTGCGACAGTACGTTCTAGGGAAGCTCCACATTAACCACTTCTCTAAAGCCCTAAGTCTCAGTTTTGCTTCCCAAGTCCATCTCAGGGCCCACCCAGGCTGGCTCCCGCACCACCGATATAAACTAGTTAAACAGTCTAGTGCAAGTTTTACTAGCCAGAAGGGTAAATGGAGCCAGAGGAGATGGCTACTGTTGTTGCCAGTAACACATCCTGTTGCCAGTCCATTCCTTCTCGCTTCTCAAGAGTATACTAACACAAGCTGCTGTGGCAGCAAAAGCCCCACTCCTGCCTGCTAAGGAATTTGGAGTAGAAATTAAAGGTTTAAAACAATTCAAAGTAGCTGCTGCCATAAGAAGTCTCATCTCACAACTGTATTCTACACAAGATTCACAGAAAGATGAAGACGTTTCAACTAATGAAGCCATGAAGCTTCCCCTGCCAACATGCCAGCAGCAGCGCCAGGAACTCCACCACGTTTTACAAGCCACTATGTTCAAAGTGACTTCTCTGAGACCTGCTCCATCTCGAGTTTATTATACAGCATAAGAAAATCTTCACTTATTGACATAGTCTCTGTAAAACCAGCAAATGAAGTCACTGTGGAGTCTGCACTAACTGAAAGTGAGTTTTGGGGGTTTTGTTTTAGTTTGGGGGTTTTTATTGTTGATGGGGGGTGGTGTTTTGTTGGTTTGTTTGTTTTTTTTTTTTTAACCTCAGGTTACAACTACTTTCCCCTTCATTTGAATTAAAAAGAGGATTTAATTATGTGGTAAGATCATGCACACCAACAGTTATGGTAAAGCATCTAGGGTGCTGGTAAGTTCACAGGCAAGCTTCCTTGATGACTGTACATCCCCAGCTTTGGACAGAAGAGTCCTGAACAAGTACGAAAATGAAAAAGCCACTATAAAACATGGTTTAGGATCACCGCTGCAAAGTGATCTAACTCTATATTCTTGAGTCTACAATGGATTACAAGACCTGCAAACCTGAATATAAAATGGGAAGTCTTCACTATAATACAAAAGGGAACAGATACACCCTCGATAACAAGAGATGTTATAAAAAAATTAAGATAAACATTTTAAGCCATTCCTGTGAAAACAGCAACATACCAGCAGCACAAATGCTGTACTGTTATTTCACGATGTTTCTAATATGCAGTTACCTGAAACAAATTCTTGAGTGACATTTCTCCCATTCTTTGTCATATTTATAACATATCACTTATTTGCATGTTCTTACAGCACCAACATAAAGAGAAGTCTAGAGAGGTAACAATTTGCAAACAGTGATGAACAATGATTGCCCTCGGAAAGAAGGAAAAAAGCCTGGCTAAAAGCAGTGTTGGAAAAATACTATAGCATGCAAACCTACCATAAAACAAACCTAAGGAGGACTGCCTGGTATAAATGTTGATATAACTAGGACACAAAGGGCTTTGTCTTTGCTATGCAGAGCATTTTTAAAGTGTCACAGGGTTAAAAACATACACATGTGCAAGTATTGTTTTGTGGGTATACATATCACAAAATCTATAGAAACAGATTGTTTTTAAAGCTGCAAAATAGTTCATGTTTCTGAATATATTCTTTCGATGAAAAATTAGTTCACAAAGCCAGTATTTTCAATACAGCTGCATCTTGCATCACACACTCAGCCCCATTTCACCTCAGAAAGTCACGTAGTCTGCACAGACTCGTGAAGCGAGGCCATCACTGCAAGTTGCTCCTAGCACAAAGTCTGATCTAAATACAGAAACTCACGTTCTCCTTTCAGCTCCACAGCCTTACTACGCGCTTTGTTGCACTTTGCACAGGCAGTTGCCGAGCCCTAATTTGTTCTTCCCAGCTATCTCCTCCATCTGATCCAAGTGTGCCAGCCTGACTGAAATCTGAATCTGCACGTTTTAGGACCCTTTTGCTTTCAATAAGCGATGTTGTAACTTCTTGCAGAAGCAGTCTTGCAAACTTTCCTTGCTCAAAAAACTCCAAAAAGCAGTAAAAGATTAAAAGCAACTGAGTAATTTTCAAAACACTACTAAAGCAGAACTTGGATTTTTAGACAAACAGCAATATTCCTTTGTCTCTCCCGGCCAGGTACAGCGAAAGAGGAAAGCAGGGCTAAATATTTACAATGTTATTAAAATGCAGGAGCGAAAGCATGAGCAACTTCAAAGACTGAGCAACTTCAAAGACTGATACAGTGAAAGAGGTTACATCTACATTTTCAGGACCAGCACATCAACCACTACGCATGAATTTGATGTGTGTTTGGACAAGCCTGTTTAAAATACTTTGACTACTCAAAACTGTCATTATTATAGACAATTTCCATGAAATCAGATGTGGAGAAAAAAAAAAAAAAGCACCAACCAATAACCCGGAAACCTGCAATTAAGAATGCATTCACACCTTGCAATAAAGCTTTTGAAGCAGCTTATCAAGGCCTGCAGTACCAGCAGTGTAACAGACATAGCTCACATGCAAAACAAAAACTGGGAGGAAAAGAGTTGTGCCCCTTCTGAAGCTGCCATACTACACTGTTTAAATTTACATTTAGAAAATTGCATTGTAAAGAAATTTATGTTGTCTAACTCTAAAGATGCAACCAGGTTAAAGAGTAGCACTTCTGAACCACAATGAAACCTACCTTTGCCATCTTCAGAGCATGTTACGGCTGTTAAGTCTTGCCTAGCAATAGACATCGGCAACACTTTTCTGGCAGAAACGTTTTCAGTACTAGCGGCAGCAGAAACTGTGGCACTTGCGGTTGAAACGTTAAATGCGCTTTTGCTCATGGCTCCGTCAAAGTTCATCTCATCTGTGTCAGAATCATCTGAATGAAGAGGATTAGTAAAACAGAGGGGTGCTCGAACAGAAATAGTAGTACGATCAACATTATCACTGGAAGGATGTTCAGCTGTGGTGTTTGATACCAGAGAGAGAGTTTTAACACCATGACATAAGATGTCTGAAGACGAGTCTTCAGACACTGATGTACGCAGTGCATTTTCAGGCCCATGCAGTGACCACGTGGCATGTCCCTTTTCTGTCAGAGGCAGACGATCTGGTCTTGGTGGAGTATCAGAAACCTGCTGACTCTGCAGACTTTCTGGTGAAGGTATTAAGGCTGTGCTAGACTGTGGCACACTGCATTCCATACATGAGTTCTGAGAAGCGTCTACAAATGAATCCCCTGAAATCTGTTCCTGTGGCTTAAAGCTCTTATCAATTGCACAGGATGACACAGGCTTGATTTTAATTGCATGTCCCCTGTTCAACAGAGAGTTCCCATCAAAGCTTCGTGGTCCCTCCTGAAGAGGTACCTTCTTGATTTCAAAACTTAAGTTGCGCTCCAGCCTTTTCTCTGCAAGTTCACTGGGTTCGTTCTTCCCTGAATGTTCTATTGACTTATTATAATTCTCATTGAGGTCTGTTGAATGCTCTGACGAAACCATGTGCAAAACTGGCTTTGGATGGTATCTGTCATTGTCCTGCCACACAGTAGTGACTGTTGGATAAGCTGATGGGGGAGATGGTGTTAAGATTGGCGGTACTGGCTGAGGCTCTGGAGGCTGCAAGATTTCTTCTTTAGCGTCTCCTTCTACAAGGCAACTGGAAAAAAAACAAAACACAATTGTGTAAGTTTTCTGTATTTTGACAATATTGTAGATATCTATCCATCTATCTCTGCAGCAGTAATGCTTTCATACCAATATGGAACACCAGCAGCGCTTCCACTGCATACAGACAATGGTTATAAAATATGACTAATGGGGTAGGCAAGAACTAAGTCAACACACTCAAAACGTCTTTCAGAATATCACAAAGACGTGCATTCAGGCCACAACTAATCCTCATTGATAGTTCAAAGATTGCTCACATCCTTTTCCAGAAGGATTATTTCAAAGACTCTGTAAGAAAGGCCCTCTTGTGGCAGCTTTTCAGTACTTTTTTGCTTTCTTCTTTCTTAAGAAGTGGCTCAGAAGAACTCAACTTTCAATTTTCAATAAAGCCAAGAAAACTGTCTTTAAAAAAAAACCTTAAAGCCTGCTTAATACCAAATATCTTCCTTTGTTTTTATTTTTCTGCACACGACCAGGAGGATTTTATTTTTATATTTATTTAAGAGTTTCTCCATAGTTGTAAGGCTAATGATGCAGACCAAATTCAGCTGACATGACATGCACACTGTATAAAAACCATTCACAGTAGAATACAGGATCCAAATTACAGTGCATATTAGCAAGACCACAGCACTTATTACAGTTCTTCTTAAGCTACTTAAAGGAGAAGCTCTTCAAGCATATGGTCAATTTACTTTCAGATTAGATGCAGAATATTTGACTACAAACATTTTGCACAACTAAGGTCTTGTCTACAAACAGGAATTAGGCATTTTCATTCAGAGCCTTTAAAAATACTTCCTTTCATTATGTCAGACTAGTAACAGAGTAATAACTGAGGTGAAAAACAAATGTCTGCCAAGAACAGAAATACAATGAAATAATTTAAATAAATAATACTTTCAATCCAGGCAGATAAATCAAAGCACAATGGACTACAGTTTGCAAAGGAGGAGTGTGATTTGGCCACATGCTTGAGCTGAGAAACCAACCCATTTTATGTACAAAGCTCAGATCACTTCCTGCTGTTGGCAGAGATGTTCTTCATGGGGAAGTAATAAACCCTCTATACAGGCCGGCACATAATGTCCAAGATAGCGACATTTAGAAGACAGATGCTCCCATTCCCCCCATGTTAAGGGAACAGACAGTTCCCAGGGTCACATAGTCTTTACTGACAAGTTCAGGTGGTCCCAGCACCACAATAGCATTGAACAAGCAGGAGTCGGCCAAATTCTTACACACTTTAGTTTTTTGGGATAATCTATGTCAGAGGCACCAAATATCACCTCTGCAGCAGGAGACTTGGAACCTTCCCTTGGAGATAAGGTTATAGCAGGACATTCTCTTTCCTTGAAAATGGAGTCACCAGCAGACCTTGGACTGTACCTTCCTTTCACAATCTAACATCCTGAAGACCTGAATCTATTCAGAAGAGTGTTCACAGTAGTTTTGTGAAATAGACTTTTATTTGCAAATGAATTCAAGGCTACACACCAAAAGCCAGAAAGCAGAGGCTTCCAAAAAGGCAAAAACTCTTACTACCTGCTAGATGACAGACCACTGTGACAGTATTTTCCTGCTGCATTTGTGTAAAACCTGGGAGAACACAGCATATCTGGCAGGTCTGGAAGCAGGTGTCCCAGTAATAACTCTCATGTTGTAAGGACCAGCAGGCTGATGTGCAGATTTTATTCCCCAGGCCCTGTGTTTCAGGCTACTTAAATGGAACCTCCATGATAGCGGTAGTAGTTAATCATACATTACTAACTCAGATGAAGAATGAGAATGAAGAAGTATTTGTATTTTAGAGACTTGACAGATTCTGTGGAAGAAAAAGAATCTCATAAAGAGCTATCAGCTACATAATGAAACCACACCTTCAGAGCTTGTAGGTGAAGTCTGGCACCCAAATACAGGTTGTGATTCAACTTGGTGAAGGGTCTAGAGCACAAATCTTATGAAGAGTGACTGAGGGAACTGGGGTTATTTAGCCTGGAGAAAAGGAGGCTCAGGGGAGACCTTATCACTCTCTACAACTACCTGAAAGGAGGCTGTAGTGAGGTGGGTGTTGGTCTCTTCTCCCAAGTAACAAGCAACAGGACGAGAGGAAAAGGCCTCAAGTTGCACCAGGGGAAGTTTAGAAAGGGTTGTCAAGCACTGGAACAGGCTGTCCAGGGAACTGGTTGAGTCACCATCCCTGAAGGTATTTAAAAGACATGTAAATGTGATGCTCAGGGACCCGGTTTAGTGGTGGACTTGGTAGTGTTAGGTTAACGGTTGGACTCCAACCTAAACGATTCTGATTGGAACAGTCAGAAAGTGTCCAGCTGTACTACTATGTGTTTTGCTCCTACAAATCTTTCACATAGGAAGCTCAGTTTGAAATCAGAAGTCTAGCACAGGCCTAATAAATTTCAGCAACTGCAGGGGAGCTCCAAGAAATCTCAGCTGGATCATCGCAGTCAGTCACACATGTAAGATCATCAGAAATAAGAGGCATACCTTTCAAACCCTTTTTAATCAGACAACTACCTAGACAGAAAAAGGCTGTCACTACTGCCAAAACATTAACAAGACCGTTTAGAGCCATGGACAGACAAGACCAAAGAAAAGGCTTGCTATTAATATCACATCTTGGCTGGCTATAAAACATGAATACTTTACAACAGACATTGTGAAATTTGGTAACTCAATCACTTCACTTTGAAGACTAACAAAGGCTAGCATCAGTCTCCTGCACTTGTAATTAAGGCATTTGGCTTTCTGAGACAAGTCTCCATCTTCCTCTTGTTGCTCCTACTAAGTCTGAAAAAGCCTTTTTACTTGAGAGAACATGGGCTAGTAACATAGCTCTGTGGGCTAAAGAATCTTCCACCTTCTCAGCCAACATTAATAAGAAAGTATTAATTAAAAAAAACAAGTAGAAAGGCTTATAAGAATAACACAGAGTACTAAGTTACACTCCATATCCCGTCAGTATTGCATTATCCATCAATCCATGGTGAGGTTTCTTCTCAGGTTGGCATATCTTTGTCAGACAGCAAGAGAGGAAGCAAGAACAATTCAGAAATCTGGATCATTTTTTCAAAAAGGTTACTGGAGAGGATAGAGAACAGATTAAAAAACCCAACAGCTACAAAATTGAACTGCTACCTCTTCCCCAAGGGCGTTATTTAAGTGAAACACAAAAAAGCCTTAAGTATCAAACATGCTGTTTCCCTTACGTTGGAATAAAGCCAACAGTGGGCTTGCTTTTGACACTTATAGGGAATAGGGCTAAAGACCACAAAATTGCACAAGAATTCCTGACTGTCTGTTCACAAGTGAAAGGCATCAGACAGGGCTCTCATTACTTGTCTGCATGTCACATCACAAACAAAATCAAAGCAATACTATTAGCTCCCCTGCTTGCAAGCAAGGCCTAAAAAGGACTTAGCCAGTGCAAATTGAGACTATCGTAACCTGTGTTTAAAAAAAAAAAAAAAAAAACCCACAAAGACTGCCTGACATTTGAATTTTCTACAGTATCAAAAGCATACCTGTCTTGGGACAGACTACAGCATGAATTTCATCCTTGTAATTTTATTAGCACCAAGCTATAGCAGTATGGGATGGATAACCAAAATCCCTATACAAGAGATTCCAAACTGAAGAAAACTGTTTGAATTTTCAGTTTATGAACTTCCCCACCCACTGAAGTACTGGAAGCTCCCTAGCTTCCAAATGATATTCTGTAAGTTACTGTACCTCTGTATCTGGAAAACCCCAAATCCCCCTGCAGTTCTCCCAGGTGCCTGCTTTCATCCTCTGCCTGGCTGAGGGACAGACACAGAGGGATGGAGGGAGTTCACTGGTATAAATCGTTACACGCCCCCTTTACCAGTAGTGATTCTCATCAGTAATCTCCACTAAATCCTCCTACTGAAAATGAGGTTTTTCCCTTATTGACCTCATTTTCCTGACCCAGAGTCATACATGTCATCAGCAAAACTAACTTCTTATCTGGTACAGACATACCATTAAGCATTACAATTAGCTAAAGCAGCAAGTTAGCATTGAACTAAATATGACAAGATTATAGGCCCACAATACCAGTGAAAATTCATGAAGTTTTTCACTGATTACTGTTTAATGAAATCACTCTCCCATTTGGTTCACTAGTAAACAGAACCCCACATGTATACAAACAGCCCCCTTAGAGGTATGCGTAGCACTGATAATACAGGAAATACTGCACAAGTCAGCCACCCAGAAGTTGTTTCATCATCATCCTCATACACAGCTAAACAGAGCTAGTAAAATGTCCCCCATTACATTTGAAGTTAAATTTCATTTCTTCACTCTCAAATGAGAGCTTACAGTGATCAAATGAGAAATTCTCTATCAAAATAAGTCTTTGTCCTGTTAATATTGAAGAATATCCATCCTCAGAAATGAGATGCCCAAATAGCATTCTGATGTAATTTGTGGGATTTTTTGTTTTTTTAAAGAACTAGATGCCACCAAGGATTTCCTGGTTTTCTCTGAATATTTAACTATTTTTCCATTTTACTGACAATGTAGTATTGTTATTTCACATGTTCTGCATTGCAAATAATCTTTTTGTTTCTTTTTACAAAGCAGAAATATTAAGAAATGTATACCTTTAAGAGGTCTTTGTCTGGCAGTAGCTTTTTCTAAAACTCTTGCCAAAAAATCTTGGGCATTTTGGGTTGCTGCATAATGCTTTCTTTGGGCACTTCCTCCAACAGCTGTGCTCTATAGACACTTCTCCCCCCAGAGGCAGAAAATTATCTAAAGATGAACTACTAATATTATTCCAAACAACAGGAGACAGTATAGTAAAACCAGCTTGATTTAAATTACCAGGAAACTAACAGAAAGCTCATGGAAGAGGATACTGAGACAGAAAAGAGTCAGTAAACCAAAGAATGCCAAACCATTTGAGAAAGAGAAGCAAGCTTTCCAGTAGTAGACCTTTAAATTAACTCTGCATTGCTTTTATATATTGCAAAAAGCAAAGCATTTCTCAAGTACATTTGTAAAAATCACACTGTGCAATAAAAAACAGAAAGCCTTCTCATAACTCAGCATTGACAGTGTCTCTTCATATACAACTTATATATATATATATATACACACACACACCCCCCCCGATTATCTTGTAATTCCACTACCTCAGCACTTCCTCATACATAACTGTATATGGAATTTCCCTAGGTGATCAAGGCAGCTTTTTCATATGCTTTTATTTCCACACAACCTGAGCAGCTGATGCAGTGCCTTAGCGCCAAAGACCTCAAAGTTAATGACTTCTCAGGTGTCAGGTAAAACATGCATTAGGTAATAACAAATTTTTTAAATTATTTGTCATAATAAAAATTAATTATAATTGTTCAAAAGTACAACAATTTGCAAAAAAAAAAAAAGCTCTCCCACAAATTTCCAAAAATGTACAAATGGGGAAAAAAAAAAACCAAATGAAGCAATGGCAACACTATTTTTGCTTTTTCTGCGGTATATTCTAAATTTTTAGAATGTTTCAAAATCTAAGCCAT
This sequence comes from Pelecanus crispus, assembly GCF_030463565.1. Taxonomy (NCBI): domain Eukaryota; kingdom Metazoa; phylum Chordata; class Aves; order Pelecaniformes; family Pelecanidae; genus Pelecanus; species Pelecanus crispus. The sequence goes on from NC_134643.1 coordinate 14,183,691, forward strand.
TCTAGCCTTAATGGAAAAGAACTATATTATTAAAACAGGGCACCATGGGTTCAGATTTAAATGAAACTTGGCCAGCGTTCAAAAAAAAAAAAAAAAAAAAACAAACCCCAAAAAACCAACAAACCAAAAAACCAAGCCTTAAGTAATCCATGGTTATTCTATGCAGCATACTGTAAGGTTTTATTTTCAAATAAAAAAGAGTGATGCCAAAGTCATAGAATGCAGCTGCTATGATCAACCAAAAATAGATACCAAGGTCTACATCCTTCCTCATAATTAAAATAGAAAAATTAAACTCAACATAAGCAGGCTGAAGCTAGACAACCACATTATTCTACTTAAGCATTAAATCACTGCCATCCATGTGGAAGAAAAGCTGCACTTCAGCGAAGCTGTCACAAACTCTACTACAGATAATGTGTATAAAACTGTAAGGAATGAATAAAAATAACCAACTGGTGATTTTTTCTTGTAAAATTTAGTTATATGAGGCTTTTTGGTTTTTTAATTGTGACATACAAATAAATCCCAGAGTGCTAACTAACAAGGAACACCAATCAATAATTTTTATCTTAGTTTTACAGAAGATGCAAAGAGAAGGTTCTGCAGGGCTTAATATGAAACAGAATTACATGTAACCCTTGAAATGTATCTTAATGTCATTAGATTGAAGTCCAATCATAATCTGAAGAAAAGTTAAACTGCTACAGTATTTTACCTTTTCTCCTTCAGACAGTAGCACGTAGCTCTTCATTACACTGAATACAAAGAAGTTACCTCATCTTTTCTTTTTGTGAGTTTATGTCTCAGTTTCTCCATTTCTTTCAAATTGCATTTGAACTTGAAAATAAAAGAGTTTTCTGTAACCAAGCTTGATTAAAAGAAACAACCCCTTTTTCCAAATACTTTAGAACGAACTACTAAACACACAAATATTTCAAGGACTATTTCTTAAAGGTATTAAGATGCTCCCTCTGAATTCTGAATTACCAATCATGGCTTCTACATTTGAAGAGCTCCAATTGTAAAGTCATGTAAAGTCATGCATAGTCCTAAATTGCAAATTTAAAACTTTGGTTGTTTAGTCTTACATCTAACAATAAAGTAAAAAAACTTATGCCCTCTTCCTGCCTTATCCTGAAAATAGCTAAACACGTCTAACAAAGAATGCTTTCTACCTCACAAAGTCCTTCCAAGAAATTAACATAAATGTAAGTTCAAGGTGACTTCCACAAGAAGTCATCATAAGCTGTAAAGCCAAGCAATTTCTAGAATAAGGTGCTGATGTATGCACTCATGGGTTGTTCTTGTTTACCTTCATAATAATCAAGAAATAATATTAATTGAAATTTTTTTAATGTTGACATAAAATGCAAACAGGCATTAACCCAAATGACTATGTTCACATATTGCACAGCAAATATTAATTACATCAAAGCATTACAATGTGATAAAAGGTTGGAAGGTAATACAATTCCAGAACCTCTGCAAAACAAGCACAGTTAGATGCTTCATGGTGAGATAATAAAAGTAAAAAAAATTCAATTTAATATTGATTTAATATCAGTAGCCTAAAGATACTTCTAACTTCCAAGAAGAGACAGACATAAAAGAAGCCCAGAAAAGTACAATTAGAAGTTATACTTCATAGCACTCCTTCCCCAAGACATCCCCAAGCTGAAGCAAGTACTAAAAGGATTAATTATCCCTCCCTGAGTAAGCTTCCAATCCTATATGGCAAAAGTCTTTCATGGCATCTCATCCTTACTTAATACAGACATGAGAATTAACTTGATACTAGCTATACTTTTAAGAACAAGGCATCTACAAATTTAAAGACAATACAGAGATTACCTGTCCTACTGTCCTGTCACAAACAAGAGAAGAGACAGGCAAGAAAGCCACCTTTATGGAATGTACCAAATGGTTAGCCACTGAAAAGAGCTGTAGAGGAGGTGTCACCATCTCATCCAGCAAGCAGCCTCAGGGCTGTCAGAAAACAACTAACAGGAATCATAACCATTACCATCTAAGCAAACATAGCTTGGTCTGACAGCAATACGGAAAACAAGCATCCTGAGGTTGAGAGATGTAAACTAATTTTCCTCCTGCTCGGTCAGGATCATCTCAGGCAAGCCCACCTGAAACTAAGCTGGCACACAGTACTGTTCAGTATTAGTCACAGTAGCCCTTTTTGCTTCAGAAAAAAAGCAACTATTAAACCTTCCCTTAAAAAAAATAAATGCAAATTGCTTTACTACTTACACATTCTAGAGCCAACTACAGCACAGAATATAAAAAATTTAAAAGCCTCACTCCTTTAAAAAAAAAAAGTTGACTTTAGCAACTTGCCTGTAACTTCTTCAGGGACAGTGCATGTGCAACTCAAGCACACATTTGGCTGGCAACCTAAAAGTGTTACTGAACAAAATATTTTAAGCAAGTTCCCAGAGAAAATTCTAAATCAAACTAAAAATGTGGGTTAAACTAAATTATTTCAGAGTACCTAAGGAATATGAACTTATCTGTAAAGGCAATGACTCTTAGCCACCACTTGAAAACACTGACTACAAAAAAGGTGTAGACAAATACTTAAAACAGTTGTACCAAGATATTTTTAGTCACAGCAATGTAGAGAAAAATAATAGAAGGGACATGAAAAAAAGTGGTAAGAGAATGGTTTGGGGAAAAAAAAGCTACAGATGCAATAAGGAGATGTATCATGTTTAACAATTTCCTTCTCCATATGGGGATTAAATTAGAATCTTTCACGGATTCTGCTCTCCCATCCTCCCCAGGAAAAGAATGTCAACCTATGCCAGAACTTCCACAATACGCAAAACCTGGCTCCAAGTCCTGACTGAATCAGGCTGCAGATTTGTAAAACTACCTCACACATCAAGAAAAAACATGTTCATTAGTGGCTATTCTGACCAGATGTGACTAATAGCAAATAAAGTCTTTCCTCAGAAGTGTCTTCCATTAGGGGTGTAATTATCTGTTTTTCAAAAATAATCTCCATTTGAAAAAGACAACAGCTTTGCTAAAAGCTTCCATTTATTCACCTCTAAGGAACCAATCTTCCTGCCAGTGCTGGCAGATGGGAAAGTATGAGCTTATGGAAGCAGGCCCAAAAACGATGAGGTTTTTTTATAAAAGAGATTAAAAGATTTTCACTTAATAATGCAGCAAGTAAAGAACAATGCAATGCAGATAAGACAGAATGGATATGTGTTAAAACATGAATTATGCATATATGATTATTACATGAATATTACCATCAATCTAAGTGAGATTAAAAATGACATTACCTCCATAGCACAAACTGTGCCATTTGTTTGTGAAAAGCCCCAACTCATTTCCATCTCTCTCTTTCAATGTTGTATTCTCCTATAACTTCTGCTTGACAGAACTAATGCTAAGTTAACAGCTACTCATACTCTTACCCTACTGTATCATTAATGGTTGTTATCATACATTATTTCCAAAGTTATCTTATTGCAAATACCACCCCTGAGGCCACTAAAGAAGTAGAGCGATAGGTCCATTTATGATAGTTCTCCGATACCCGCATTAGAATGGGCATTAGAATCACATGCAGTACTCCAGATCTGGTCCAAATTACTAGTTGATAGCGAAGTACAACACTTCCATAGCCAGTTTTAAGCTATGTTTATTCCTGTGACAAGAAAATGATGTTGCAATATTGAATACACACACACACTGGTACCCACTCTGACTCACCAATTTTCAAATGGCTATATCCAATTACATTTTCTATATACATACGCACATATTTAAACTTCCTCCCTTACCAAACCTAGAATATTTTAGGATTTAAAATAAATTTTATTGTATAATCACTGCTCTCACCTTGCTAGCCCCTCAAAAATGGTCTCACTTTACCATATCCTTGGTACCCCACCAAATGCAGCACTGAAAAGAAGGGGTTACTTGTCATCTTCTACCTTTAACCATTGAAGTATCAAATGAATAGGAATTCCCACTGTGGACCTGACCTTGCACTACTCCCATTTGATTATATTTTAAAGCAGTAAAACTACTTTCCTTATACAACTAGAAGTTACGCAAGAATATTAACTGGCTGGTGGTTTCTTATGTCATTCTACAACTTTAGGAAACCCAAATGCTTACCTTAAATGTCTATTTAACTACAGGCAATGTAGCACAGGCAAGATCACCTGCCAAAGGTCCTACAAGCCTTCCAGAAACTAGTTAGGGAACTCGGGCACTTACTTCAGGAGAGCTGCTTCTTTAGTTGTCTAACACTCAGGTTGTGTACCCATTTTAGGCAGATGAATCTGTTAGTTCAGATTTACTTTTGGCTTCCTTCAAGTCAAGTCTATGTATTTTAATAGCTAGAGAGTATTTTCTCTTTCCTCTCTTGAATGAAAGGATTGGCAAGACCAATTTTTCCTCTCAATAAGAAATGCATTTTTTTGGCATACTCTAGTCAATAGCAGTACTTGTCTGTGAGGTAACATTTTCTTGAATAAAAGGATGTTTTTCATTATGTTTTTGCCTCCAAAAAGGAGAGTTCAGTCATTATTTCAGCCTGTTTTGAAGTATATTTTGCTATCACCTAGTAGAATTAGAGCACAAGTAGATCTAACATATCTGACTACTAAAGGGATATGCTTGTCTACTCACATGTAGTCATTGCAAGATTGGTATATTCAAACACTTGCTTTGCAAAGATATTAAAGCTTAAATTTACAGAGCCAATTCCAAGACTTCCATTTGTATTATGTACATTTCCATTTAAAACCAGAAAAAATTACAACTTAAAAGTTTTATAGTATCAGTAGTTTTATTCTACCTTTTTATTTATGAAGCATGTCAACCTGTCAGCTTAAAATAGTATATTAACATAGTTAACTACCTGCGTGTCCGTGGAGGCTTTGGTGGAGGAGAATCCTGTTTCTGAGCATCTGAAGGACTGACAGCATTCTCTGTATTATTTTCATCCTGATCAAAAGAAAAAGTTTTCATTCATGGCTGTAAAGCTGATATACACAATACTTAAACTGTAAGGTCCAAAGATCCATAATGATACCTGAAAATAATGTATGACAATATTACATATTTTTGGCAATCATATAAAGACCACCTTCAAAATTACATACAGATTACATTCTACTCTAAATTCACAATATTATATATTTTATATTTCACATATCTGACTTCAAGTTTTTTCTGACTAAACATTTTGTTTCGCATGTAATTGTATAATCCACTGGAGAAAATTCTCAAAAGCTAATCTTTAAGGTTAGTAGTGAGCAAGCTCCCTTATGCCCTCAAATTATTCATATTTAAAGCATTTATTTTTTCAGTCAGTCTAATTATTTTCACTTGTACAGTCAGTCCATTGAAGATAAGACTAATCTACAGTGCAGTAAGAAAATGAGAATTTCAGCTACTGTAAATTGACAAGCGGATAACTCATTGTTCTAGAAGACTTTCAAATCATTTCCCATTTGCGTACAATGAAGTTGAACTTACTCAGGAAAGCATGAAGATTTTTATTTTGTTTTAGGAGGACCGTAAGAGATTTATATATATACATATTTATAAATATGGGTACCCACACACATTTATATGTAACACACATTTATATGTAACACACATTTATATGTAACACACATTTATATGTAACACCTAAAATATTGTTGTGGGTTAACCCTGGTAGGCAGCTAAGCACCACAAAGCCACTCACTTGCCCACTTCACTCCCCCACCCCCAGAGGGAGAAAAGGAAAGGCAAGAAAACTTGTGGGTCAAGATAAAATTGTAAGCAAAGGAGAAGTGGGAGAGAAAGAAAACAAAACAAATGATGCAAAAGCAATCACTCACCACCTCCTATAGGTGGACCTATGCCTACCCAGTTCCTGAGCAAACGGCTAACCTCACTAACCCCCCCTCTTTTCCCTCTTTATTGCTGAGCATGATGTTATATGGCGTTACGGAACATCTCTTTGGTTAGTTTGGGCCATCTGCCTGGTTGTGTCCCCTCCCAACCTCCTGTGCACCCCCCCGTCTATGCACTGGGAGGGCAGAGTAAGAAACAGAGGTGGCGTTGACGCTGTGCAAACACCGTTCAGCAATAGCTGGAACATTAGTGTGTCATCAGCATTGTTTTGGTCACAAATCTAAAACACAACACCCCAAGAGCAGCTATGAAGAACATGAACTCCAACCCAGCCAGACTCAGTACAAATATGTATAAGTGTATACATATAAAAATAAAAATAGAACATGCAAGGGTCTAAAGCTGTTATACCATTTCCATACACATGCCACAGCCAAAGATCCAACAAAACCAAGGAGTTTAGTATGTATTTTACCTAAAAGCTTTTCTTGCAGGAGTTTTCCTTTGAAAAGCAATTTTAAAAAAGAACCACAAACATCTTGGATCTGTGTAATATATTTCAAAGCACAATACCTGGTTCATGCAACAGGGCCTACTATCTGCCAGCCTACCTGTTCAGACTGGGTGACAGAGACTGACCTTCTCTGGTCTTATAAAAGAAAAGAGAATTCTCTGTTAACTTCTGCTTCAAATGTGATAGTTGCATTTGAATTTGGTAAGCATTTTCAGCTTTGGAAAATAAACCATAACTAAATTATCTCAACAGCTATTAAATTTAGATTCATTAGTTACATGGTTTTAATTTCCATTACTAGTCTTAAAACAGTTATCACTGTCTGCTAGTGTGAAGAGTCTATTATCAGATTCTATTCCTCAGTCTACTAAGTGAAGCTTTTCCTGTGAAGAAAAAAATTAAATCTTTTAATCTTTTTTTATTGTTCTTCACCAACCTCCCCCATTAACTAGCTGTCCAATACAATATTCCAGAAGTACTGTAGCAGAAATACCCTATTGTTCCTGTATCAATGGCTTGTGTTAGCCCTTTCAGACAAATGCACAGGGAGTTCATTGTCTTGCTGACCACTGGCTCTAACTATCAAGTTTTTTTTTTGGAGTGAGATTCAATTAGCAGATAAAAGACACTTACATTTAGATGACCACAACTGAAGCTCCGATTGCAGTCAACCAAGGTTCATTGGTTTTCATGGAATCATAGAATAGTTGGGGTTGGAAGGGACCTTTAAAGGTCATCTAGTCCAACCCCCCTTCAATGAGCACGCACATCTTCAACTAGATCAGGTTGCTCAGAGCCCCGTCCAACCTGACCTTGAATGTTTCTAGGGATGGGGCATCTACCACCTCTCTCAGCAACCTGTGCCAGTGTTTCACCACCCTCATCAGAAAAAATTGCTTCCTTATATCTAGTCTGAATCAACCCTTTTTTAGTTTAAAACCATGACCCCTTGTCCTATTGCAACAGGCCCTACTAAAAAGTCTGTCCTCATCTTTCCTATAGGCCCCCTTTAAGTAATGAAAGGCTGCAATAAGGTCTCCCTGCAGCCTTCTCTTCTCTAGGCTGAACAAGCCCAACTCTCTCAGCCTGGCCTCATAGGAGTTCCATCCCTCTCATCATTTTTGCGGCTCTCCTCTGGACCCGCTCCAACAGGTCCATGTCTTCCCTGTGCTGAGGGCCCCAGAGCTGGACGCAGCGCTCCAGGTGGGGTCTCACCAGAGCAGAGCAGAGGGGCAGAATCACCTCCCTCGACCTGCCAGCCACACTTCTTGTGATGCAGCCCAGGATACGGTTGGCTTTCTGGGCTGCAAGTGCACATTGCCGGCTCATGTCCAGCTTTTCATCCACCAGCAAGTGACCAGACAGTAAGCTGCGGATGAAGGTAATGGATCAATTGGCCCCACTGACTACATTTGGAGCTTAGACATGTAGACCTCATGCAAAGCCTCCAGTCCAAACCAAGTTCCGCCCCTTTTTGTTTCCAGATCTAAGCCTTTACATTCGCAACATTAAAGCAGACTCTTGCTCAACTTGCCAAATAGTCCAGATTTTTTTGTATTTCTGTCACAATACATTGCTTCTTTAAGTGCCTTTTACTTCTATTAACAATGAGTTTTGGTTTTCCTGGGGTAATGCATAATAAACAAACAGCCATGTCAGGTCAACTGATCACGTTGTACCTTACTGAACTAGGATTATTATCTGATCGTTGGCTCTCAAAGTGAAGTGTACTGTGAACTAAGTTTTAATATGTTTAATGTACTGGGTTTTGTATCGTTCTAGCTTCTTAATAAACAACATCAGTTGCAAGTCAAACACCTTCAAAGTCTTATTCCATCAGCACTACCTTAACAATCATTCTCAGCAAAAAGTGCTGTCATCAAGACATAGTGTCCAGAAAGTCACTGTCCAAAAAAGTAGAATGACAAAACCGGCTAACAAGATATATATTAAAAAAAAAAAAAAAGTGAATGAATGCTATGCGTGATTCATAAACTGAATGCAGGACCTCGTTATTTTAGCTAGGAACAAAGGTACCTTTTAAAGTCCTTTGTCAGTTCTCCATGACTTACTGAAAAACATTAAGAGCTCAAAGAACTTTTAAAATCTAGCTGAAAACTATTGCAGACATGCTAATTTAAAAAAAAACAAAACAAAACCACAACTCATTTCTTTTTTCTAGTCATTGACGGAATGAAACATTACCATGGGACATGGACATCCAACCCCTCTACCAGCCTCCTCTCAAATACGCAGAAAAGCAATTTCCAGCTTTCTGACATCAGGTAACGGGTGACCATACAAACCGTTTTGCCCTTAACATACATGAAAAAGAATTTTATTGCCCTCATTCAGGCAGAGTACTGTTCTGAAGGTTGGTGCCAGAGATGCCGAGGCTCACAGTATTCAACAGCAGCAATTCAGTTTCCTGCTCAAATGGTTGGATCATGTTACTCCCCACTTCCTTGAGCTGTGCAAAGTAAACTCTGAATCTCTCCCATATGCAGTCATTACTATGGATAGCACTAAGTGCATTGATACTGTACTGAAAAGGTACCCCTTAATCATAAGTACTACCAACTGGAGTTAGAAACTAATGCAACTGCATCCTGAGAAGAGAGCGGGCTGTTTGCCTTGTTTCAGCACCACAGCACATCCAAGTTTCATAAGGCAGATAGATATTAGAAAGAGTGAGACTACAGAGGAGGAGTTCTTCCCCGTTACTGCCAACTTCTCCATCCCACAAGAGATCAGAAGGGTATTCCAGTTCAGTTCTGCCAGCATAGAAGTTTTGAGGAACAGATTTCTTATTTATGTATTCAGTTTTCTAAAAGGTACTGGCAAAGGAAAGGGTGTGCCTGTTGGCTGTGGTGTAGACTAACTTGTCCAGAAAACAAACCAGCAGCTGCATCCCTGTCTTTCTGTGTTTGTAAAGTGAAGTGTTTGTGAACAGAATGTTTCCTGAGATATGCTTTTCTCCCAGGCAGAAGAAAAAGCCTATTAGAAAAGCTAACATATGTCAAAGGTTTTTTAAACTCTATGTATACAGTAAGAAGCCATTTCTAGTTGAGACAGACAGAAGTAGCTGAAGAGGCACTGCTATTTTTGCTACTACTAATAAAACTTATGCATATACCTTGCAAAAATGGGTAAACTCAAATGTCTGAGGCACAGAGACTTTACAAAAATAATTCCTTAAAGAAATTAAAAAAAACACAAACAAACAACAAACAAAAAAACCACACACACAAAATGGTACTTTTAAATTCAACCCCAGAAGAGAAGTCAGTGGTTACCCTGACTTCATACACTGGGAAGGCTTCCGGGAGGTAATGTGTTCAAAAGCTTTCACTTCTGCATTAGGTTAAAATTAGGATCAGTTCACTCTGTTCTAGTCACATTAAATCAAGAGCAAGAATGATACAGGAATTATTGTCACCAAAAAAGAGGTACTTCACTACTTTGCTTAATTAGCTCAACGGACTGATGTTTCTCTGAGGGCTTCATTTACTTTTAGACAACTCATTCCCCAGTAGAGTGAAGGATTTTTACTTCAAAGGTTGAAGATGATAAAAGGTTAATGAAGTAACCAGATGCATTAACCCATGCAGGAAAGAAAACAGTGCTCATATCAAATTTATGCTGCTGCAGCATTTTTAAAGTAATCATGCCCAGTTACTACTGGATCTCTTCTAGTTTTTAACTGAAGAAATACCACTTGCTGAACTCTCAGAGCAAGTCTGTTACTCGTTCTCAGTTCTGTGTTACAAGAGATAGTAAAGGACCAGTATTTGGAGCAACCTTGAGTGATACCAACTCACAGATTTCCCCTTCTGTCATGTATCAAAATAAGTGAATTGGCAAACATGTAGAACAACTAGCATGGAGCAGAACGGAGGACACAACTGTAAAAGTGGATGTAGGGTATCTCACTGGGATGACCTCATCCATTGAGAATCAGATGGCAGTATTAAGAAAAAGTCTTCCAGCCTTCCTAATCACAGCTTATTGGTATCAGTCAACACTCTTTTGCTTCTCTAGACATATGTTGCACTCTCAGGCAGAACACAATTTTTAAAATATCAGCTTAGAAAAACCAGGACAACATACATAGTTCACAAGGGTCATCATACAGAATTATTTCTTTTAAAAAAATGGATTAACAAATGCATAATTCAGTGAAGTAAGTAAATGTTCAGTGCAGCGCCCTAACTTCTTACAGAAGATACCTATCCTATTGTGGCAGGCTTCTCACTATACAAAACCAGAAGCATTAACTACACGTGGGTAAACAAAAGAGCTTTCCTCAACCTTTGCCTCTATATGCATCAACTGCTGAACAGCTCAAGAGTTCCAATGTCCTCGTTAATTGGAGGGAGCAGCTACTCAGATCAAGTGAAAATGCTCATAGTTAGGAATTTCTAGGTATTCTGTTAAATTTTTTATATATACATATATATATATGAAATGTGTGTATATCTATGAAAGACTATATTAAGAAATGAAAAGACCATAAAGTCAAATACTTAGAAGTGTACATTACATCTAGTCTACAACAATACAGAGTAACTCATGTTCCTGTGGCAATGCAGAGGAACAAGGAATTCTCACAGCAGATGCAGTGTCTGAATTCAACTTGCTAAGGTGACCTAAATTGTGGTATTACCTCCCAAGTGTGGGTCTTTTCCCCACCTACTTCCTGCAATGGCTGAATCACCAAATAGAGCTGTCACTAACTTTGAGCAAACAGAGGATCACGGTTTGAGACTGATATTTCACAGGCATTGCCTACAATTCAAAACCTTTTGCCCAGGAATTGCAATGCATAATTTTCTTTTGGAACTTACAGTGGAAACATTTAATGTCATTCAGAAGCTTTCTGTACTGGTAAAGTACTAGCAAATTTACTGCAAAGACTCTTCCAGAAGTAATCTCACGGTTTCCCTTAAAAGGAATTGAGGCATTCCTTTTGCTCTTATCATAAAGCAGCATGGGAACCACAGAGCATCAGCAGATAAAAAGAGAAATATTTCAGACTGAAATGATACACTCAAGTGATTCAGATTAAATAAAATTTTCCAAACATAGGCAAACAAGATAAATGTCTCTGAAGACATATGATTTTTCAGAATGCTACACTGGCCAAAAATCTCTTTCCAAGCTGCAAAACAGCAAAGAGAATTTGAACAGCAAAGTCTTTTCACTTAGAGTTTCCAAACCACCACTGTTTTGAATATCAACATTCTTCTTATAGCAGCCTATTTCTCCACAGCTTCTAAAAGTGCAATCAATTGCAGCAACAGAATTCTGTCACTTTTACAGGAAGAAATTCAAGAGATACTTGAGAGTACTCAATGCTGTATTTTGGAGAAAGTGTTTATTAATACAAGCTTCTATTAGTGGGTAAGGGTAAAACAAGGACCTGCAGTACTGTAACATGCTTATTATTGTCAAGAGACAAAATTTAACACGAAACATTTTTAAAGCGATAGTAGATGTTTTTGTTGTTTGTCTTTTAATCTATTTTCCTTTTTCTACATACAGAACATCCAACCTGATGGAATTTCATCTGACTTGGACTTTCAAAGACAACCACGGTTCACTTCAGATCATGGCGATGCCTCTCAAGTAACTCACAAAATATTCTACTGATACAAATCTGACTGATCTTATCAGATGATCAAGACTAACCTGCTCACATATGTCTCAAAGCTTCCAAACACAAAACCAAGTGTAATATTTTCACAGCAGTACTAGTAAAACCAATGATGGAGAGAAGCACACAGTTAATGACTCCAAATAGATGACAACATTATCAAGAGTTTCGATGGGAAGGGAGCTGAGTCCAAGACTCAGTTCCAATTTAACTGTTTGATAATTTAAATGTCCTACAAAGGCAGGGGGGGAATAGTTCTGATTATGAAATTTAGCATCCGAGTCTTCTCTTGCCAGAAGAAAATTGCTTCTGAGCAGCAATTCCATCTTTGCCCGAAAATATGACTACTGTGGGGACTGTTGAAAGTACTCTATCTGGTGTCTGAAAGAAAGCTTTTCTTCATATAACTTCATTTACACACTAAGTATTATTTTAAACACATTTATAGTTCTAGACATTCACAATATGTATAACTACATGGCAAGAGTATACAATTACTACATTATACTATATCTGTGTATTTTCTACATGGTTTTGAGCCCTTCTATCAAATTCTAATAGAAATTCTAACCCTATTATAAGTCTATTTTCAAACACTGCATGTGGGTTTTTGTTGACTTTTTACAGTATTGTTTCCAGCAGGGCAAAGTTGGCAAGTTCACAGGAACACACGTTCAGGATTGTGTCTAAGCTACTTCCCTATGAATACTGCTACTTGTTGCCAATCAGATTAGCTTTTTATTGTGATGTACTGGCAAACACTGCTTACAAAGCTTAGGTAACTCAATTCATTTCAAACACTGCTTGAAATGGGAAAAGCAATTGGACAACAAAACCATGAAACCAACCCCACAGAGTACTCCATTTCTTCAGAGAACCATCAAAATATAATAAATGAAAGATGAAAGAAAATTTCCTCTTCTGTTCAGTAGTATCTCCTATATAACTAACAGTAATATATCCAAAGTAGGCACATTCTTTTACTTGGAATTGTTTCCACTGAACATAATTAAAACCCTTCACATGTACATGATTCTACAGTTGCTGTAGCATCTGCAGGCAGACTAAGATCTGGGAAGGAACCTTAGGATATTACATTATATTTAATAAAGTTTTTTGAAAACTTTCTGCATCAGTTTGTTTTGTTTTAAAAACTAAACAAACATTCTGGGATGTATCTTAGTTAAAAAACTGACTAGAACATCTCTGGGAAAAAACAGATGTTATATTCAACAGATGCTACGTAACACCCTCGGAGGAAAAAAGGGAGCTTTTTCAGAATAGCAAAAACACTGTCTCAAGTGAGCCTAAAGGTTTTGAGAATCAGGTTAAAGCTACAAGTATGTATTTAACCAGATATGCGAGGTAGAAGACTACCTTATAAAACCAAACCAGAAACTAAGCCTATGCCAGTTAAGTCCCTGAAGGCAAGTTTCCTTACTAACAAACAAATAGTAGCAAATTTGGTCTTAAGTACCAAATTTTTTAGATACAGGAACTCTTTACTTATGTGACTTTTTTCCTCACTGCTCCTGCAGAAATGTTCAAGCTACAGTATGAAGAAGCATCATTTCCTAATGCAAAAAAAGGCTGTACCTAGTCAGAGTGAAAGATTCATTTTGCCTTATTTCCAGTAGTGACCAAAAGGAAATTTACAGGGAAGAATAAGGACAGAGCAGGCATGCAGAGATCCTTCTCTAGGATGTTCTCCAACAGTTTGCAACTCTGGAATTTCATAGGTCAGAGGTTGGGCAAATTCACAGAAGAAGATTCCAAGATGATGAGATATTCACCTGAAAGCTACAGGCTTTCAGCTGCAAGGAGCTCTGCAGTTTCATGTTGCATAAAGAACTCTCCCCTTTTATATTAAGTCTGCCAGGTCTCATTGATACCCTTTAGAAAAGGTTAATAGAAATCAGCTTTTCACTGTTACTTAGCCTCTATCATACCTAACTTCAGCCATTTCTTTTACAGCTCAATCTGGTTGTCCTTTAGATGGAGCCTTCTGACACCTTTGATCCTTGTCCAAATTTTTAATGCTTGAATTCTGCTATATGCTTTTGATATAAGCGGACCAGACCTGCAGACAGTATTCAAGTTGCAAGGTATCCACACAATGACATTACGTTCTCTGCTCTTATTAGTTTCCAAATAATTGCTAAAATTCAATTTCCTTTACAATTTATTGACTATAACCAAGATCATATCCAAGCAAAACTCAAAACTCACACTCTATCACTGCATATTCAGAGCTGGGATTTCTCTCTGTCTCACCCCCATGCACATTACCTATCCATAATCTATTTGCTCTTCGTTTTATTACTCAGTCACTCAAATATCTTAAGATGTGCTACAGATAGCACTTGCCTTTGTTACAGACATCGTATGAGCATACTCTGTCACCTCCTTACTCAGATGTTCTGGAATACATGTAGATAATAAGAGACATTTGTGATTCTATATGTAAGAGTGCAGACACAGGTCAGATCAAAGTTAAATAACCAGAAGATACAGTAGACTTCTCTGCCTATTATTTTATGACCAAAACTCAAGTAATTAGCAATCACTTTGGTACAAAACTAATAAATCTGCACATTACAAACCCTATCATGCTCATTCCTCAGAAAGAAAATGAAATTTCACAGACCAGCTTGGCTGAGTATCAAACCTGTAACAAATTAAAACAGCCTGCCCTAGCCATATTGCATTTAGTCCATCGGGTTTCTTGTCATGACTGAAGACCGCAGAACTATTGCATGAACTGATACAGAAGGGTATATGCCTTTTTCCAAGAATGAAAAACATTTTAGACTTCCTAGAAAGCACAGTATAGAACAGCTAAACCCCTGAAATTAAACGGATGCTTATTAATAAAAGCAGATTTAAAATTGCTTCCAGATATTTCAAAGGGTCCTGAAGATACTACTCATACTCTCTCTAGAGAGCTATAGCCTACACCTATTAGGTACTGAAGGGACAGATAAAATTATTGAATAAACAAAACACAGTCCAAGGACAAAGGGTGGTACACAGTTCTGGACTGTTGGGGAGAGAAAGAATACTATTGATCCAAAAAGCCGTTTTTCACATAGTGCCCAGTAATAGCCAAGAAAACATATCTTGAACGTAAAAAAGGGATAAAACCTAGGGAATGTGAAATTTGAAGTGGAAGGACAGAAAGACAGAAAAATCCTCAAATACCGTGATTACCAAAGAAGAATATTATTTTGCCAAGTTTTTTTTTTCCTCCTTTGTTAAAAGGGTAGAGTATGAAGCTTCCCGACAAAGGCATTTTTAACTTTCTTTCCCCCAATCAGTTCCAGTGCAAACAGTAATTCAACACGAGAACTTAATAATATCATTCATTGCCAGTCCTGCTCAGCTACATGAAGGCTGTGTAGAGCCAATACCAAAGCAGTATGCAACAGCACGTAATATCCAAGTCTCAGTTGAAGAGTCAGATCAATGCTTCTCTGCTTGTTTAATATTGGGCCTAACACCACATTACGGGGAAGGAAGAAAAGAAAACTTCAATGAAGTTTTTCCCTTTCAAGAGTTTAACCTAAACATAGATCAGATAGAATTCATCTATATACACACAGATGTATTTATTTATTTTTATTTATCTATAATTATATGTATATGTAGGCTGGAGTTTTATTTTTAACTTGCTCTTTATCATACTGTTTAACAAGTAATTTGCCGAAGGTCAGGCTTCAACAAAATTTCATTTGGTGCCCATATATCAGAATTGGGGTAAGTACAGCCAATCAGAGCAACACATCAGCTGTCAACCACTGCCACCTTATCAAGGTAAGGGCACATTTAGCAATTTAAATATTGAGTTAAGAGTCCTGCATTTCATCCATATCTTTCCACATCCAATTCTTTCCATTGCTTCCCCAATTGCATTGCATTTGGTATACGTGGTAAATATTCCTTTAATTATCTGACTCAACTTTTACAACCAAGTCCGCAGTAAATGTTGAACACAGGCTAGCTGTCCCTACTCAGCAAAAACCACTTGTAGTCCAAACAAGTTCTGTATGTGCCTTACCACCACTGAACACTTAACTTTAGAGGAAAAACTCTACAGGAAAATCTTGATCAGAAGCTAACAGCTACAACTGACTGAAACTCATACGGGAAAGACACATACCACTCCATCTGCAATCTTCCAGTCTGCGCAACTTTCGTATTTTTGCAGTTGCTTTTCAAACAGTTGTGCTATGGCTCGATGGACAAGTTCATACTGCTCCTATAGTAGGTTACCAGATAAAAATTAGTGCATAAGATCTTTACAAAGAATGATGGTATATTATCATATGATAAAGATTCATTTTAAAACAAACCATACCTTTGTCTGCACTGCAGAATGCCTTTGTGTCCTCATTTCCTGTATTAAATTAAATACATTGAATTCTTCAGGTATTTTCTGAAATATAGAAGGGAGTCAATTACATTGATGTAACTGTCAGAACAGGAATTAAAAAGCTATTAGACATCCAAAAGTATGTTTAACTTTTGTAGGTAAAGCCAATCTGTTCTCTCCACATTGCAGCTATTAATTTTTTTTAAAAAAAGCAATTCCTCCCCAGAACTGGTTTTAAACACTTGATTTAGACCAGATGAGAACATTTCAAGTATTTTGAAAATGAGACAACCAATGAAAGCATTAATATGACACTGCAACATTAATGATGCTTCATAACATAAAAAACCCAGAATGAAGTTATGCCTGTATTTTGGAAATATCAGGCTCTAGAAGCTGCAAGATTAAGCAGACACATTGAAAAAGCTGAATTCAAAATCACTTCATATTGAAATGTATTAAAAAAATATTTAAAATTTTACAGTGACTTTTTTTAGATAAAAACTTGCTGTCAAAGGAAAGTAAGTTCATACGAAAGCATGAATGCAATGAAACTAAACATCCAACCTGTCAAAAAGAGTTCTGGAACGTCTTAAACATTTCACTATTTTAGAACATTTGGGAGCTCAATCAATCACTGTTATGAAATGATGGAATGCCACAAAATTTCTTCTTTTAAGATTCCTTACCCCAGCTTTAAGCAAATTCCACGTATAATCTATGGCACAGATGGCTCCTGTTCTTCCACACCCTGCACTATGAACATAAACAGTTAGGTGTGTTAGAAATTATTTTAATTTGTTAAAAACACAGCTTTATAGTTCCGGAGTCCACATGAAAAAAGCCAAAAACCATCAAAATCCCCCAACTATCATTTTAAGCTCAACCTGACACAATAATGTCTTAAAATTAAAAAAAATTAGCAGTGCAAAATGGAGCCTTGAAGTTTTTCATAGCCAATTGGAACTGCAATCATGAAAGATGCTTCAATGCTGACATTTTTATTGCCGCTTTCGTCACACTGTGCCTAGTTACCACTGCTTCAACAGTAGGGATTTTGTCCAAGTTTAATGATAGATATGTTAAATGGCAGAACAGAATAAGTTTAAAGGTTTCCCACATTTTTCTGATTTAGTATCATATCTGTATTTCTGCTTTTTATCTAAAAACTTAAATCTGAAAGTTATAAAAAATGACAGTGAACTATCACATTTATTCTTCCTAATAGTATGAATTTCTCTATTTTACATATAAAGAGTTATAATGCATGCTTATTTATTACATTGCAATTATACTGTTGTAAAGAACCAACCTTCACAACTGTACTGACATTCAAGAGGAATGGGACAAAGTGAAATGGATTTCAGTGCTAGGCGAAATTTTTTTTTTAATGGTTTTAGACCTCAATTACTTAGCGTGGCAAGTTAAAAAAGAACACCGCTTTTTTAGACAGTAGGTTTCTGTACACTTTTAATAGAATAATCAAGCTCTAAAGAGTTAATAAACCCCAACAATTTAACATTTCCTGGCTTATGAATCTGAATTCAGTTTTTCTCACATATAATACATTTGCAACTTTTGTTGCTTTAAAAAGTATCAAATATCTTAGGCGAGAACTTTCCAGCAAAATTGTCAGAAACTGTCAATTCACCAAAACATTTTCATGGCATTTAGTTTCAACAGTTCTTCTGTTAGCCAAATTTCAGGTCAAAGAAGAAACTGCTGCTCAGAAGCAAAGACTTACCAACCGGAAACTACAGCCTGTCAGTTAGAGATCTTTTTTGTCGTATTAGGAGACAGACAGAAAAGTTCTTAGGTAGTGATGCTCTTGCTATGCAGTCTCTCCTATTGAGAATGGAGCCTTCATTCCCATACCTGATTTGCAATGATCTTCAAAGTCTATTTTGTCCTAATGAGGATTTAGATGTCTTAAGAACCACAAAATGGTTTCCCTTTCAAAGACTAATTCTTTTCCCACTGATATTCTGTCAAACTGAAATAGAAGCAAAATTTCACTGTGGCATGAGTTTTAAAGTGCAGACTGTCTGATTCTGAGCCAAGTTTTGACATGAGGAAATACTCCTTTTTAGAAAACTAAAATAAATAAATTCTGATTTAGAATCAAACTAGTGCATCTCATACCAGAAGTCTAGACTTCACAAAAATTAAAATGTACATAAACTTAAAAAATAAATATATTTGATACCTGCAGTGTATGCAAATTGGTACATCTTCATGTTCCTGGTATTCTCTCATCAAGCTGATCATGTCCAGAATAGAATCAAAAGATGAAGGGACATCATGGTCAGGCCAGTTAACATAATGAAATTGATAGACACTACGAGTCTCCTAAGGGAAAGGGAGGGAGAAAGGTGTTAATAATAATACATATTTGAGGAGTTTGTATGAAATAATTAGTTCTATAAACCTTCATTTTTTACATGATTAAGTGTGGACAAGCAAAGCCATCTACTGTATTAAAAAAAAAAACCCTACAGCTTATACCACTTAGAAAAACAAAAGCGAAATTCTGAAGCAGTATTTTTAGTGCTGCTAATGCATAGGAGAAAGCACTATGGGACAGTTATAGAAGCCCCTCTCTATAATATACAGATTAAAGTGCCCACAATATCGCACTGTTTTAAAAGATTCTCTGTCCTTAGTGTCTTAAACTTTGGAAGGGAGAAAGAAAGGGAGAGACCACCATCAAAGGTTCTTCCAATCGTACCTCAGAAACTTATATTGGAAAAAAAAAGGGGGGGGGGGGGGGAGAATTGTTGCTTTGTCACATTACAAAATTAAAGTATGTCTGTGCATGTGCACACACACACAGAGGGAAATTAAGAATGTGAGAGAAGTATTTCAGGCCATATGTAAACGTGGATCACACTTGGAACAACAGTAGGTACACTTTTATTCTAGTTAGCTCATGCTACAATAGTACTAAGGACAAGGGAAGACTAGAACAAGCCTAGTTACTCAGCTACCTGAATCCCTGAAAGACCAAATTCTCTTTCTCATCATTATCCAAACCATCTGCGGTATAGCTAGTTCTACTGCACCTTTCCATGCTGCTGTCACACCTCTGGATTCTAGTACACCCTCAAAGTGATGTACTAGAGAGCCATATGAATTTTTTGATCAACATTACAGGTTACAAGTTTCCAGACCTATACTGCCTTCTGTTTAGTTATTTGAGAAGCACATAGTGGGCCTCTTGAGCATGGAAATTTATATATTCCAATTGAACCGACTATTTTTGATGCTTTACTTTTGCCAAACCTGTGGAAGCGCTGTAGCTAGTAAAAACAAGAGAAAATCCAGCCTAAAAAAAGAAATTTTAAAAATCCAACCGCTTATGTAAAATCAGTGCCAGCAGTAAGGAGGAAGAAAAGTTACAGCTGCCTATTAAGGTCCACCAAGAACTTTCACTTGATTACATTTAAAGAGACAAACCCGGTGATTTTTCACATTAGCAGAACTGTCAGGAAAAAAAAAAAAAATCTGAATTTATGCTTTTCATATGGAAATTAAAATTGAAAAGGAAACTTCATAGTCCTTTTTTTATTGCTACTTTTTAAGAACAAACCTGGTGTTTTAGCTTAAAATAATCGTCAAGTTTCAAACTGGTTTTCCTCCCAGAAGCTAGACTAACTTTGTATATTTATATGCATTTTAAATTATTTTGCATAGTATTTTGTATGATACTCCACTGAATATTAGAGAAGTGACAAAAGTTTTCATTATTGTGGAAAACCAGAAAGTGAACTTGAAAGGATATTACTTTATACCACAAATACATATTTTCCTCCCCAGTTCAAGGCTACACTCAGAATTCTTCAAAGTAAAGTCTGTCATTCATTATCAAAATGTGTGCTTACAGAAATCCTGACGCAAATTTGCTAGGTAAGTCTGAAGAAAGATCATTTTATCAGCTGCGTAGGTTGAATATCAACGTATCCTTTCAGTTACATTACTCCTTAAAAGAACATAAGCTTTGGGCTCTTTGCTAAGATCAAAAGCGTAGTGCAAACTGTAGCCTTTTGTCACTACCTAGTTTTCATGTAGTACACAGGCATCCTATAAAAATTAATTGGAACAGAACTCATGGAAGTCAAGTAGCTAAACATGATTTGCATGTATAGTGATATGCAAACAAAATGTAAATTAGTTACAGTTTCTGAAGTAACCAGTTCTCATGATATTCAGGTATTAAAAGTAATGTAGGTTCTGCTTTGGGATTTTTGGTATCTTTTCAGTTCTGTTTTTAAGCACACCATTTAAAAAAAATGTTGCAAACCCTACAGTTACTATGCAGTTAATTTCCGCTATCTAAAAAGTTTCATAGGATGGTCAGTTATGAGTATTCAGGACACACTAACAGAAACGAACTGATTAATTTCATGCAACCCACTGCAAGTACCTAGCAAGCTACTGCAGACAAAAATTAACCCCCAAAATTACCTCCCTCATGATTAAACAGTTTTCGTAACTGTTGTTATATCAGTTGTTGAAATGGAATAAAGCACTGCTAAAGAAAACATAGCCGTAAGAGAGACTAACCTGTAATAAATCATTTCTTAATACTGGAGATGCAAATTAAAATGACAGGTATTCTGTAAAACAGACTGTCAACCTTCATGTTTTTGCAGGACAGCTCTACGCTTATTTTTATTTACTGACAGTTGGTTTGAAGAAAAATAAAGTCACCTCAAATCTGGCAAGTATAAGTTTGCAAGGAAGGCTTAAATCATCCATTCTTAACATTTACATGAAAATGCAAGTGCTTTTATTTCACTGAAAATACGACAATTTTCACAATTAACATAACATACTCAGCTTATGAAGTAGGTCTCATGTTTTACAGTAGTTTGTGTCGTAAGTTTTCACTAAGATGACTAAACTCAGTTTCTTCCATAAAGAGACTAATCATAACCATTGACAGTTGCCAACTTAACAAACAGCGTAACGAAATTGGTTTCCCAGAATACTTGTCTGGTAAGCTAATTCTACATCTTGAACACTAGAATATCAAATCTTCGAGAATTCCAAAGTCTTGAGCTCAATTTTAAAAGTCCATTTCTATCCTGACCCTTGAATATATTACATACAATTCCTCCATGCAGAAGTTCTGCAAGCAAAAAGACAATGCAACTCAATTTAATCAAGAACATTCCATATTTTTCGTATCTATTTCAATTCCAAAGAGCGTAACCTTTTACAAGCTAGAGTGAGAAACTTTGGGGAAAAAATGAATCACTAAGTTGGTGTCATTCTTGCTTTATTTTTATTTGGCAATACAAGTATATGAATGGGCATCAGAAATACCTTTTAACAATGTAAAACCTTCTTGACAATAAATGAAAGTATAGGGCAAATTCTAACAAGTACACATACTTAACACAAAAATAAGCTAACTAGAGGAAACAGGTTTTTTTGACAAGTTTGATTCAGTTTGTCATCATATCTTCAGTTGGGGTAAACAGTGAAATTTCTCCTAGGGTGACACAAGCTTTCTAGTTGTTAACACATGCTACTGAAGACCATCACACACCTTTGGCTAACCAAGAACATACATAAAAGACAAGTAAAGAGTTTCACTGCTCTTTTCTTATATACTAGGCTTTTAACATCACTTCTAAACTTGATGATTTACATACAGAGTCAGCATCTAAAAAAGTGAAGATATTTTCATGAGTTTCCTCCATAGAGAGACCTTTGAGCAACCATTACAGTTGAGACCAGAAGTCATCGTATACTTACATTTTGAAATTCAAGTAATAATGTTCTAATGAAGTAATCTGTTCTTGCTTGCTCAGCTTCCTAAACATGAGAAAACAGTAACGAATTGGAAAAAAAGATCAATATGCAGCATCCGAGATATAACTAAAAACCCCAAACTTTAAACTCAGCTGTCTTTTTTTAAATGTACTGGTTTTGTATCTATGATTTCCCCAGAAGATGGGCAATCAAAACATTGATTTTAAAACAGCAGCAACTTAGCTTGCTACACAAGATATCTGTGAAAGATGTTACTTTTACTTAAAATAAAAATGTGAGGTTTCAAACCAGTAAAGTATCTAGCCTGCTCCTGAAACCATCAATATACCTTGTAAGATTATTTCAAAGTACTATTTTTGCTTTATTTCTCCATACATTCAATTTACAGATTGCTCGCACAGCCATCCTTCTATAACACTTCTGCTGTATAAACTTCAGCCTCTTACCACTCTATCCTGTGACAACTCCTTTCATTTTTTCCCCCTTCTATTATTGTCAATTAAGGGTGCATCTGAATGGATCATTGTAATTATCTTGCTTGTGACCAAAAAGTACAGCTTCTAGGCTCACAGAATTTTCAAGTCTGCCTTTGGAACATCAAGGAAAGTTTATACTGTAGGCACCAAACAATACTACTGTACGTAAAATATCAGTAACATGACAACTTGAAGATGCCTTCACAAGCTTAGCTTTACAGCTCCCTACAGTGAATTTAGGCGACCGCATATATGCTTAAATGTACTCCTATGTCCTACTGGGGATTTACCATTTTCCATAAAGAAAACAGGTGCAACACCTTGCAGGTTTAAAGGAGATAGTGCATAGCCAGCAGCAATGGAGCTGATATCCACCAATGTACCCAAAGGTAATACATTCTCAGCTACAGCTGAAAATGTACACATAATCCCTTTTCACAAATACTTGCCAGGTATGTGACCATCACCCACTAGGTACGGGGGGGGGGGGGGGGGGCAGGCAGGGAAAAAAAAAATCCACAGAAAAAAACCAAACCCACAAGCTAACTTCTAAATCAATTTAAGGTAGGAAAAGGCTATTCAGAATCTTTATAGACTAAAATCTGTAAGTATATGCTTTCCTGACAAGATGAACTTGAAGTGCACTTAATTCTTGGTAGACTATTTCAAAGCAGGATTAAGAATAGCTCGATAAACTGGCATGCTAGCTCTTTCTCACACCTTAAAGCACTTCAGCTAGAAAATAGCACCAATTTCTGTCAAAACCCACATAATTTTGAGTTTAAAAAAAGAACACCCACCAATTTTGAGATTATTTTGGAATGGATCAATTCCACTGTTTTAGAATAAATGAAAAGCTAAGACCAGTCATGAACCCCAGTGTAAAAAGTTCACGGTAAGATCATTTATACTGACGACAGTTACACTCAACACTTTAATGCCAGGTTTCATACATATTCTAATAGTAACTAATAGAACATAATAGAACCTGATGAAACTACCAGGTGGCAAGATTAAAAATAATTACAAGTGTTTTCTTCCAACAACACAATGATGTGAATGTCAGAAAGAATGACAAAAACCAAAACGCAAACCAAAAAAATTGTCAAATTCATCATCCACTGCACTATAAAAATACCGATAATCCAGGGGCAACACCCAATTAAGGAAGTCCTGCTAGTCCATTGCTAGAAGCTGACAACAAGTACAAGGAGAAGGATCATCCTACACGTGGCTTACTTTCTATTATCTCCCCTTAAGTAATTAGGCTGTCATTGAACACAGCATGATAGGCTGGATGGCCCTTGGCATCATCTAGAAGTGAAGGCTATGCAATCACAACTCCAAGAGCTAGAAGCTGGACAAACAGGCCACCAATGTGTTTAAAGCAGGAAGGAATAAAGATACACAAACAGGTGTGTACAAAGGCAACCGGATTCTATCCCACACCTAAGGAATGCTGATCATATTGATTCTGGAGGCTATGCTCCCACATACTGTATCCTCAGCCATACCCCAAAAACCTCACAATTAGTGAAGGGAATTTCTGCTATGTAAGTGGTCCCCTTTTGTGAAATGGTAATTGCACCATGACTTCTTTTACTACCCAGCTTTCTCTACCAAAAGAAGATGACTGCAAAAACCCATTGGGGTATAAGTCTTGTGTGATGCTGAGATGACAGATGCCAAAAGAATGATTACACTTTTGATTCCCTGCTGTGCTTGGTGTAGGAGATAGCCACAGTCCCTCTTCTTGCCAGAAATCCTTAAGTTACCATTTATAAGCACGTATCAAAACTGGAAGAGGCTCTAGTAGTCATGCTCAGAGATCAGAACTCCTGGTAACACTGACACAACATGCAATGGAAACATTCGGGTTTCCTCCATCTTTCTGGAATCATAGATTACTTGACAGTTACCCCTGGGAATTCTCCAGGAAAAGATTCAGACCTCATAGTGATCTGCTACTCATTTTTGGTTCGGTTTTAAAAGCAACAAGAGAAGCAAAGGAAGTATTTGGGAATAAACCTGTATCTGTTACCAACAGAAACAAGTTAAAAAAATTAGGAGTTTAGTTTCCATTTTCTTTATTCATGCTCATTAACTTTATGTAACTTAAGGAAAATAACCTATTCCAGTGTTAGTTTCATTTCTCATGCACATCCAGAACACACAAGTCATAACTGAAACAACTGCATGAATATTATTTGATTTCTGGAGTATGGTACAGACCTTCAAAACTACATCATGTAAAACTAAAGAAATGATACATAAAAAGATACAAGACCAAGGCACACAGGTTCCCTACTTCAAAAAAAAGAAAAAAAAAAAAAAAAGAAAAGAAAAAAATCATGGAGGATTCAAAAAAACCCACACAGCTTAGATACATTGTTTTCCATTGCATTCCTTTGAGAGTCCATGTAAAATTTGGTACCAAACAATTAAAAATTAAAAACAACTAAAAAAGCATTTGTTTTGTAATATAAACTGTTTGTTGAACAGTTATTTTAAGTTACAAAAGCATTAAATCCTTCAAAATTAAACTGATAAAGCTTTATACTTACACAAGAAACACGAAATGGTCCAAAAGATACAGCTGCTTCTCCGTACAGGGGCCAGTAACGTTCACATTTTTTCTGTTAAAGCAAAGAATCCTAATTTAATCCATCTGTAGTACTGGAAGTTGACGATTAACAGAAGCAGAGCAGACAAAATTATAATCTCAAATGCCTTGTTCTCCATCTTATTCAGGGCTTTTCCTTAACATCTGCCTACTGGTGCCTTGCTGGACTCCTTTTAAGACAGTAAAATGTCTTTTCTTTTGGATACCAAAAGAAAAACAAAACAAAAAACCCAGATGACCCATAAACACAGCCAAAAGACACTTTGTAAATTAGGATGCGAACTTCATGACATATGCGCAAACATGCATCATACAGAGGGAAACAATGAGAGCTAGTTCAGTTTTTGTGAAAGTTTGGAGTCCACAATTCAAGACCACTTTTTTTTTTTTTTTCCTTCTCAGGTCATAAGAATACAGCAGAGAGATTTAAAAGATAGATTGTTTTTGCAGCTGGATCAATCGACAGGAAATTCTGAAGGACTCAGGATTTTGACAGTTGGCCTACAATCCCACAAAGAGCAAGATTTTTTTCCATAGTGACATGACCAGAAAACAAGTAATTGGTACAATTCTGTATACAAACATGTATATTCCACTGCAATGATGCCTAAATAATAAAGTAACACTATAAATGGAGCAAAAGAAGCAGTCCCATTCACTGTTTCCTATGCATGGAAGTATAAGGATAGGCATTCTCATTCAATCTGGCAGATTATTTTTACAGTTATAGATTTGGCATATGAAGCTTCACAGGTATTGGCATATAGCCCTGCACAGGCAATGCTTATTTAGTTTTGTATTTAGTATACATACCCTTCCCATTTCAAATTCTCGACAGGCCATTACAATTATCTGAAAAGAAAAAAAAAAGATGCTCAAAGTTAGCTCGTTTTAGATCAATTCACCAACACTTTACTGCTTGCTTCTATTTGGGCAGATACTGATACTCCTTAATTGGTTATTCCTGAAGAAACTAATTAATACTATTTTCCTACCTGCAGATACATGCTCTTTTAATTCTAAAGTAATAACCAAGTTTTATCCTGCACAAAATAATCTGCAACACTAATACAGTATTTTAATTTTAGTATTTTAATTCACTGTAATCCTGTAAAAATACCTTATTTATCCAGCTTGACTGTGAAGTCTAAACTTAATCACAAAAGTATAGAACCATTTGCCAACTGGAAGAAATACAGCTATATTTGCTTAAAATGACAGACTGCTTAAAATAGGTGCAAAAACCTATTTAAAAAACAAGAATCAGATTTCTTAGGTGAAGCTATTTCAAATACATTAATGTGAATAGCACAATACAAATGCACCAATAGGTAAACTTATTTGTTCCCATAAGTAACCACAATTTAACTGTCTGATAAACCAGAAAATTATTTTCAGAAATAATTTGTTGAACATACCCGATTTTAACACTACTTAAAAGTTAACTCCTGACAATAGCTGTTTAAACAGATGTAGAATATAAACAAATAAGTAACCTGAAATTAGCATAAATAGAAAGGTAGGCTTTTTTTTTTTGTTTCACATGCTGCTTCTGCATCCCATTTTGTGAGTCCACATTAAGTCAGAGTTGTGAGGTCTCCTACAGGACAGATGTAACCAAGCACCAACCTATTCATCAACATGCATGATTTCATATTCATTCAATAAAATTATTACTTTGAATTTACATTATTAAATTGAACAAATAATTTAATGATATATAGAATGCTATCTAAACTACAAAAAGATTTGAGAAGTAAATGGACTAAATCACTGTCAACATTTTTAATAATAGCAGACAGCTCAGGCAAAAGATACACAATCACTGTACCAAGAAATAAGACAACACCCAATTTTGGTTTTTAAGTAGGTACTTACGGCAACATTGTATTCCCATATCATCCTCCAGAAGTCTATTACTGTATTTGCTAATGGCCCCTGGGTAGCAACATACGCTTTTGGCCCATGTACTCCCTAGGATTGCACAAAGGAACCATTAGTATTTCTGAAGAAAATTTATCTGTACTAAATAAAAAAGGCTTTAGGTTATAATCATGTAATATTAGAATATCTCTTTCTTTTTTTTTGATCCAGCAGGAAGGGTGAATATGAAATATGAGTCCCATTTACATTAGTGGAAATTTTGCTGGTGATTTCAAGGGGGGACAAGATTATAACAGCTACTGCACTGCCAGAGACTAACAGAAAATACTAAGTTTCCGTATGTTCAGATTCTGAAGATTCCCTTTAAGTCTGCATTTTCTTTATTACTCAAACATTTAAGGATGTAAATTTGAAGTCCTTCTGCCAAAAAGCATCCCCTTGAACAAATTTAAGTTTCCCCCCTTCCAGTAATACCACATTTCAAAACTCCAAAACTTTGAAGTTTGTTTTATATAAAGCCTGAAGACATTTACATTCAGCTTTTCAAGCTAAACATTCAGGAATTGAGATTTATAGGAACACCTGTTTCTGAATAAGCATCACTATGTAAAAGCAGCATCAGAATAAGGCTACAAGGAAAACCCAAGGTATTCACACTTTGAAACAAAAGTGTGAAAGGTTTTTAGGCACACTCTGGCTTCTCTTTAAGATTGCTTGATATAATTCCATGGCCACGCTTCTGCCATGAATAGCAAAAAGTGCATATTAACATACACAATTTGTCAAACACCTCATTTCTTATCCCTAAAAACAGCCTCTCTTAAAATCTGTTATTTTTAACAGTATCAACCATTAAAAAAAATCATATCTGAATTTTCCTATGGTATAAAGTTCCAATTTGATTGCCTGTCACTTTAGAATGATGTATTTTATATTATACTTACACTTAGAGTAATATTAAAAAAATTGCTTTATAAATGGCATCATGTTTGCAAATTTATTCAAGCCATACTAAAAAAAAAAATCTTCTCTCACAGCTTTAAATTCTTATCTCATACTATAATATTAAAAGTGCACTGATACAAAATAAAAGCTTGAAAAGAATTTAAGAACTTTTAAGATAGTAATACATACCTTAATAAAGTTTGCATTGATGTAGTCTGAATCTTGTGTGGGAGTTTTTAAGGTCAGTTTAACCCGACTATGATCAACTAAAACAAAAAAAAATTTTTTTAAACAATAATTACAACATATGTAAATCAACATATACCAGTAAATATAATAGACATAGTACATACAATATCTACAGAAGAAATCAAGCATTAAATGTTTCCCAAAGAGAAGTCACACAAGCAAGTCAGTCAATTTAATTCATGAGTAAACCAACTCAGGTAGGGATAAGCAGAGTAGCTCCTACTGCTATGTTTCTGATGCTCAAGTTTGCAAAGAACCAACTACTGGAATTCCAAGAGTGATTCATTGTAAAGAGGCAAAATTCAATTGATCAGAAGTAATCAAAATTGTAGTTACACAAGATGAACACAGTCATGATGGTCAGAATTAAAGGCACGTTTGTTGTGTTCATTTACAGAAAGCATAAAGAATAAAACACCAGTGCATAGTTAAAGCAGCTCGCAGGTCTTAAAGTCTCTGCCAAGGAGGAGTCCATGAAGTATTACAAGATGAAACATGCACTGGGGTTTACTGCTCAGGCACACACTGACCTCTATCCCCCAAACACTGGGCTAAGCACTTTATTGGGGCACTTCTAAACTAGAAGCAGCAGATTCCTTCATTTTGGGGGTTTTGACATTTCAAGTTTCTGCCTCAAGCATTACTGACTGTCTTAGAGAAAGCTGCTTATAAAGAGAGCAGATCTTTGAAAACTAAAATCCTCAGCAGTCATAAAAATAGGCTTTATTACTTGTTCACAGAATAAACCAAACATCCTGGAATTCTTTTTGTCACTGAAAAAAATTAAGTGCATCTTTAATACAGAAACAGCTTGATGAGTCTTACTAAGAAGGATGGTAGGTGGTTGGCACGTTCACCAGTCCTTCCAGCTTTTGTCGATACCAACACTTCCTACCTAGCATGTAAAAATCATTCAAACTATCTCTACAATATAGGATGTTTTAGTTAATTTAGTACTGCAATAAATTGGAAATCCAGATTTAAAAAAAAAAAAAAAAATCTTCAAACTGGGGAGCAGAAGTATCTGCAGCAACAGCATCTGCTCAAGCAACTTCTGTTACTTTCTGCTCCCAGAGTCAATTCCTCAACCACAGAACAGCTGCTAAAACTTTCATCAGAGCTACATTCAAGAAAAAAAAACATAAATAATGAGTCTATTTAAAAAGAGGAAATATGGTTGTTTGGGGTTTTTTTTGTCAAAACATCACGGGTAATAAAACAGGGAACCATGCCCACAAGAAGTACATGCTAAGAGTTATTTCTATACAAAAAGCTCTTCCAGAAAGCTTCCAAGATGCTTGCTTCCAAGACTGTGAAATTTTCTGCCAGAGTCCTGATAAGATGCAAAAAATGTTTGTGTTGCCACATAATGCTTCCTAAAAAAGCACAAGTGTAGATTACAAGACATTTAGATCACAGATCTAAAGACAACGCACTCTCACATAAAGGGCTAGAGAAACCCTTAAGACATATTACACTGTACTACACTCATACATACAGTGTAAAAGCCAGAACACTTTATAAGCATGCAGTGGTGTCACAGACTTAATACTAAAAACTACTTTTTAATGGTGGATCAGACTAATTAAAGTGGTAGGCTAATGAGGGCTCCTATCTTCCCAGCACAGTAGACCCAAAATCCTAGAGCAGTTTCCAAATGTCAACATTTCCAGTGTGCCTGTATCTGCCACAGCTCAGCTCTTTCAGAGTTTTAGGTCTGGAATAGAATTCTCCAAGAAAAATTCCATTGCAGGCTCCAGGTTCAGAAGATTAAGTGCTTGGATATTTATATAAAGCTTGAAGACTCAGTTCACAATTACTAATCCGTGTCTTCAGGTAACCAGTGAACACTGTGTTTCATTTAGCTATCATTTAGGATGGCTTAGTAAACTGTAATGTGAACATGCACACATCTTTTACTCTGAAGCCAGTACTGAGTTAGTACAGAGGTACTGATCTCTCTGGTACCAGGAGCAGTTTCTGATAAATATAGCAGTAATCTGATAAAGTTACATCTGTAAGTTCTTTTCTGGATTTATAAAAGATAGGCAAAGTATCATCCCTCCTCCTCCTCCAAAACATCTCCTGGCTTTCATTTCTGTCAAGGTAGTCTCCCATTACTTTATTGCTGGAACCTTTGGATGTTTTAAGATGTTCTCACTTTAACTGAAAATATACGTTTAATCTTCCTCAATGTCAGCTTTGAGGTTTGTTCATTTTCCCCACTGTGACCTCTGTACCCTTTCACGTCACAATGAGTCAGTTTTTATTTTCACACAGATGAAAGAAAAGCACATCTACTACTCTAGCTGCAGCCATTCACGGCTGTACTAGCTATTAACTGTCTCATCGATTCAGCCTAGGTGCTACCAAGATTTTGCTATATTGTTCGTGATCTACCAAAACACCAGCATGGAAGAAAGAGTATAACAACTCTTAATAACAAGACAACAATAACAACTTCTCCTCTCTCTTTCACTCCATCCATTAAACATGTTTCCTCCCAACTAAAAAAACAAACCAAACAAAAACCACAATGACATTTAACTATTTTGCTGCAGTTGAGCTTAGTACCACACTACTCTCTAACATGTATGTTATACAAATATCCTCCAGCAAAATTTGAATACATGTGCCTTTCCTTCCTTGCAGCAGCAAGCACTATGCCCACCCTGTTAAACAATCTAGGGCCCGTGGCTTTAGCACAAATTTACTGCTGGAAGTGTTGCTCCAAGCACTGATAAACAGTAAAAATTCCAGCACTAGAAAAATTGAGCACACAGGTATACAGCAATCTGAAACACACAGTAATTCACTGGAGTTTACTATTAGAACACATTTTGAAAATGAAAGCTAATGATGCTTAAGACCATTTTCAACTTCAAATTGGTTAGAAACCTTCTAACACTTCTGAGAAAGCTAGAGCAAAGTAAAATGTATCTGTTGCTAATCTTCTGGGATGTGAAAAATGGCATTTGTCAGAAGACTGTCCTTTAATCTCAGTCAGCTGTTCATACTGAGAAGCACAGTAAGAGCTGCTGAAATATACGGCCTCACGAGCTACACGAAGTGAGCTTGTAACAGGCAATCTTCTCATCACAGATCACTGATCTGTTATATCCACACATCGGTGCTTTTAAAATTTAAATTCTGCTCTGACTCTTGTTTTCTGTGTTCGTTCATTAAGCAGAATTTCATTTGGGCTCTAGCAAAATACAAACCAAAGATAATCCAGCACTAAAAGTTCTCTGACACTGTTTGCAGGACAGAAACAAGCAAGAGATATCTATTTTACTTCAAACCACAAACCCAGGTTCCTTAAGGCTCCTTCAAATTTCATCTAGACTTATGCTGACATTTGTTTGTTTTCTACCATGAATCACATGCTCCTAAGGAAAAAAATACAGTTAAGCACCTAGCAAAGTTCTAGACGATTCCAAGCTAAAATTAAAATGTCAGGTTGATAGGGCTTGGGACCTAGCACACATTTTATCTTGAAGTGATAGCTCCTCTACTAAAATATGTAAATGTTCACTTACTTTGCCTTCCAAGTTAAAAATAAAAATTTTATGAAAGTTATCTTTCAGCAAATTATCTCCAATTTTGCCTTTCAGGAATAGCTAAATAGTAAAATTCAAAATACATTAAGAATAACAAGCGCTTGCCTTTGTCTTCTATTAACACGTAAATCAGACTTACATGGCAATATATCCTTGTATCTATTCTTTTTAACATTTTCTTCCTTTTCTCCAGTGGCTGTTGGGTAGATCTTCTCTGTTCTGTATTTTGTGGACAGTCTTCTTAACCTCTGAAATAAAACATTTATGTTATATTTTCAAGTCTCAAGATAACAGAAACTTCACTAGGTATTAGCTTCATTGACGAAGTATGAGAAGATCACTCAAAAATACCTCTTCTCTCCTTTTACAATATTCACTATGATGAAGTTTAAAAATCTAATTATCCAGTACTTTTACCTCATCAGCAGTTTACAACCAAGTTGAAAACAGCTCTATACATCATGAGATATGGAACTTTGGAAAAGCCGCTACAGCAGCAGTATGGAATACGGCTATATTTTATTTAGGAAATACACTGCCCTGTTAGGGAGTAACAACTGCATTAAGAATACCTGCGAGAAGCAGAAAAATCTGTTATTGCTCAGAATACCTGGAGGAAGAGCACAGAGCAGGCTGGCTCAGGAACAGCTGTCAGCAGCTGGTACTTTGCTCTGAAACTCATGGCTTCCAACACACTGACAACTGAACAGAAAGCAAAATCTCACTTTTAACAGGCACCAACTCCCAACACCCAACTCCTGTTGAGTTCCAAGCACACCCAGAGAAAGAAGGTCCCTGCCTCTCAGGTACAAGGTATTCGCAATTAAGATGAGTGACAGGAGGTCTGCTTCACAACAATATGACAGTTTTCCCCTCCATCTATTTCAAATCCTAGAAACTTGAAACAGTCAAAATCTCTAATAACAAAATCCATTCCATGCCTTCCAGCAACCTAGGAAATAACAAGAGCAATACAGCTTTTATTATCCCACTCAAATTAGGCCTTTGCAACCTTAAAACCAAGGAGGAAGAAAAGAGTATATATTCTCTTCGGGGAAAAAAAAAAAAACCACCACCCAACCACCAAAAAAACCACAAACAAACAAAAAAAACAAAGAGGAGCCAGCGGTGCTTGTTATTTTAGATGTGTAGACATACAGATTTAAAAAAGAACTCAGTTAACTCTGGCTTCCAGCTGAACCTAGGTGGTTGCAAAACCAGCCATTCTATTGACACTGACATGGTGGTGGTATGTAAGACGATCAAGAGGAAAACAGAGAACATAGCT
This sequence comes from Pelecanus crispus, assembly GCF_030463565.1. Taxonomy (NCBI): domain Eukaryota; kingdom Metazoa; phylum Chordata; class Aves; order Pelecaniformes; family Pelecanidae; genus Pelecanus; species Pelecanus crispus. Next base: position 14,216,928 of record NC_134643.1, read on the forward strand.
TCAAAGAAGTTTAGTATTTCCATTGAGTGGTATTCTGAGCAGGTAGAAGGATAGAGGTTGTTCACGTTCTCCTCCCTCCATCTCTGATGCTTGATTATCATCCTTGAAGACCCAAAATGTTCATGGCTTTCTTTTTTGGGGGGAAAGGGGAGAATGGGGGAGGTTGGTTGATAGTTAAAGATACAAATCTTGTTTATCGCTGACTATGCAACAACATATAGACAGAAGGGCATGATAAATGATTTGGTTGGAAAGCAGTTTTCTCCTTGAATTCTTCTAAAACTACTAAACACTTGGGAGACTCACTGCACCCTTCAATTTCTAAAAAAAAGAAGGAAAAATGAATCTGCAACTCAAGTCCTCCCATAGTTCTTCCAGCAAAAAAGGAAAAGAAAAAACCACACAAAATTTATCATTTCTGCTACCTGCAGAAAAACACTTTCATAAAATTTGTCTGGATATAGTGAAAACCAAGCAAATTTTATATGCAAATTTGGATAAAACTTTGCATTAATTTAGTTGAAAAATATGCATCTAGTAATCCACAGAAGTGGCATTTATAAAGCAAAAACAATGGCAAGGTAAAATTTAAAAAAAGGCAAATCAAGAAGCACTGGTTTTCAGACAATTTTTTTTTATCTTCTCTGAGGACTTTATCACAGATTAAATCATTGAATCCTAAAAAAGTAACAGAACTACCACACAGGGGTTTGTTGTTTTTTTTTTCTTAAAGTGCATTGCTCTTGAAAAACTTGCAATGTCAGTCGATGAAGAAAAAAAACAGTAAATATCTGGAGGTGGGATAGTAAGTCTCTGACCACACAGTGATCAAAGTGCTAAATGTATTATCTGAAAACATCGCTACAATGAAGAATAATAAGATTCAATTCTTGAAAAGACATGTAAATAGTTACAGGAAGCATCCATGCAGACTACGCTCATCTTTGCAATACCAAAACCAAATTCACAACATAACCGTTATACAAAGCCCACAGAGAAACCTGGTTTGTAATATGGTACAGACAAAGAATACCACTACACATGGGAGACATATTATCCTATGTAATACTGCCCTTGCCTGTGTCAAAATAAAAAATATTTTACCTTAGCCTGCATTAAGGCTGGACACAACCAGGAATTTGGAAATAGCAGGATAAATACAGATAATTTAGCTGTATCAGCTAAGAATTGCAAGACTGAGAAATAGTTTGAAATAGGCTACAAGCCTCCAAATGAGGAAGAAAAAAAAAAAAGAGAGAAAAAATGACACTTTCCAAGCACAGGTGCTAATATGATTTTGTATATCATTCCACATCTCAACCTGGTTGTGAGTTTTGGGGGTTTTTTTTCCATCTTACTGATTTTTACGGGACAAATGCCATGACTCTGCTTAGAAAAAGCAACAGAAAGAAGTTTAGAGAAAAAACGACCTCTAAAAACCATGAGTAGAAGCAGAAGTTATTTTGCATAAGAAGGACACACTTGAGGAAGTGATACAGGAAAAAGGTCAGGTATCAAAAAGCACCCTAAGAAGATGATCCTTTTTGCTTTAGCCCATTTTCAAGGCATGCAAGAAAACACTTTCACAGATACAACTTGGACCTATCGTAAGCCAAAAAGGCTGGAGTGACTAATATCAACTTGGATAATCTAGAAAGTGATGCTGTGAGAATTCAACATAGCCATCTCCCCTGAATGATTCAATAGCTGTACAATCCGCTAAACAGACTGGAAAGTAGGATTAGCATAGCCCAGCTCCGAGGCAGACTGGAAATGAAATACAGGTTGATTTTAACACACATCTGTTCCTAAAATACTTTAGAATCCATGCTTTTAACGCATGTTTGTCAGCTGTTTTGTGACATGGGTAACAGAAGATAAGTAAGCACAGTCCTGAGAGCAGTCAAAAAGAGTAAGTAGTACTTTTTATGATTTGTAGTAGTATCTGCTACATAGAATAGTACCTACTTCATGCTTTGGAAGAGAAAGAATTGACTAAAGAGTAAGGAAAGAATTCTAAAAACTGAGCTTTGAATGAACTACACAGGAATGGAAAAGTGCCAGACTCGGCAGAAGATTTCGCCATGCACGCAACAGACAATTTCTCCCGAAACCTATTGCCATGTGCACGCACAGCCTGCTGCAGGATGCAAGAGATGCAGTGCTTCCTAGGTTACAGCCTGGAATGACCAGGAGGAGGAGAATGTACTCAATAGCAGAATGGGGGTAATGACAGGGCAGAAGAAGAAAGAATTTTGTTCAGACTATGCTAAGTTGATGACAAGATAGCCAGTAAGATCCGTCACAGTCCAGTTTCATGCTAATTCATAATAAACAACTGTCTAGAGTACAAAGCAGCACTCATTTGGGTTAAGTCAGTAAAGTGCCAAATCGCTTCCCAGAAGCTACTCGGATGCCAACAGCAGGGACATTAGAGATCCAGCCTGGTGCCTCTGCAGATAACAGCAGACACTTCCGTGACACTTGCATATTCACTGGAACTGCTATTCTGGTACCATGAAAATCTTCATTTATATATTCTTTTAAGAACAAAATGGTCAAAAAGTAAGTGTATATTCATGATTCATCATACTTAAAAGAACAACATTCACAAGGCCTTAAGCTCCACTCTCTTTAGAAGAGCTCGAGTTTAATTCTGCTTATTCACTGCGTGACATAAGTGGTTTGTGGGATGGTGACAAACACCACATGTGACAGTGGGGAGATGAGCCTTTGAAACAATTTGAGTTTCAGAAACATATTCCAACTTCCACAGTGGTTTTACAGTCTGTATGACAAATCTACTTCAGTGTTTTTAGAAAAAGACAAACCAGCTTTTCAAACCCAACTTGTAGAATCCTACCATAAAGAACTTCGTCCAATCAGTTCAGGAAACACGGGTCTCTGACTTTCGCAGTCAATCTATTTCATCTATTTAAAACTTTAGGAAGCCCGTAAAGACACATCGCTTAATACCATAGAAATTTTGTTTGTGGATTAAAGAAAATATTTATACTACCTATTAAGATTTGAAGAACTCACTTTAAAAGCCTGAACCTTACTTAAGATACAAAAGTTCTTGCAACTCATCTCCAGGCTCTTTTCAAGGAAAGCGTAACAAATATTTCACCAGGGCTTCACTTATTTAAGGTCCTCAAATTGTCTCCCAAGCCTCATCTGACATTTCCGATGGTCAGAACATCAGTTAGTAAAACAGTGACATTTCCTTGAATCTTCTTTTTGACCATACCCGAGGAGTAGTACATAGCGTAGCGTCAAACATCAGCTGCTAGAATACTCCATGGCACCCTCGGTTCCTTTGCTATGTGACAACAGGCAACAGCAACAGGCTTAGGAAGCTCTACATGGCCAGCTATGGCAGCAGTCATGAGATAACACCAATCACAGGAGAACATACTTTGTTTTGCAAAATTTGCTTAAGTGCATTAAGAAATACTCAAAGAACTGAAAATTAAAGCTTCCATAAAAGTTATCTTAAAAATCAAAGCATAAAGGATGATACTAGGAAACACTTTAAAATGTTGTATTAATGTACTAATTTCATGAAATAAGACAGCTATTCCTATCATAAGCTTGACATTGCATTGTTCTTACCAGCAGCAGGGGAAAAAACCACATGAATTATGTTCAACCATGCTCTCATCCTAATAATTCAGATAAACATTACTAGGGCAGAATAAATTTCCTAGTACTTTTATACAGTGAGAAAAATGTACCTGTTAGGAACAATGTGAACCAAACTACCACAAAAATGTCAAAATAACTATCTTCTGGTTGTCTACCGTCAGATTACACAGGTTTCAGATTCTGTACCAATACTGCGAGTACAGAGACACCAGAGAGGACTTTGTCAAAAGACAGCTCAAGTACAGACTCAGATATATCCCTGCTCAAATGGCGCTCTGACTTTCGAAAACTGCTTTGGTTCCAGAAGTATTTTAGCTTAAAGTCACTGCAAATCCAACTGGAGTTTCCCTACACCACTTTCTTATCACTGAGGGCACTGGGAAACACCCAGACAAGCTGATGTTAATGAACTCAGCTGGAGGATGGACTATTCTGAGTCAGGAGTGCCTCTGCAGCTGCCGGTTGCAATAGCAAGGAACAAATGAACGCAGTGAGCTGGGTTTCCTTTAGTCACTCTGCCAGAACAAGAGCTGCGCGGGGAGAGCTGGGCACAGTGCAACTCAGCTGAAAGTTTCTCGGGAAGTCAGGTCCAGTTGGGGTGAATCAACACTGAACTGTCCCACATGGGATATCACCGGTTACCTCATTCCCCTGTTAAATAGCACAAATAACACAGAGTTTAATACACTTTCAGGTATGATACTTGCATTTAAGTTTCCCAACTATCTGTGCAATTTACATTTGTACATTAAATGCTTTGCATCTGTTGTTACAAATAAACACAGCATGAAAACATGAAAAGACCTACATGCAAGATAATGTCCAAAGAGTCTAAAATGACAATTCAAATTAGTTATCACACTAATACTTAGCACATACATATGAAATTACAGATAAAACTATTTTTTGAGAGTATCCCTCTCACCACTTTGCCTTAGGAGTACTTGAAAAACAGCATACACTTGTGACACATGTCAATCTTTCCCCAGTTATTCCCATTAGCTTTCAAACAAAAACTATTTTTAAGAATTCCTAGCCCTCATGATAGAAGGAAAAAGCCTTCCCAAACACTAGCCAAGCATAAACAATGAAAGGAGAATGATCCAGTTCTGTAAAAGAAAAGTTTCACTGTATCTCAGCATTTGTAGATGGCTTTGGCTGCAATGAACAGGCTAGCAGTCTGGATTTAACTTATTTCTCTGAAATAACGCCCTGAAAGGAGATTGCAAGCTGAACTGATAGAAAGAATGAGCTACAAGAAGGAGGAGTTTTCACTACTTTGGCATTCTCTTCTAGCAACACCTACTAACTCTCGAGCTCTAGGTGCTCCAAGGGAATCTCTGCTGAAGTGATTAATAGACAAGCCCGATAACTACAGTCCCTTGGGAGCTCTGTCTTCCGTGTTTCACGGCAGGACAATGACAGGTCTAAAAACCCCACTGTGTTCAAGGAAGCTTGTGTGAACCACATAAAAGAAAAATCCCTCCAAAGTTACCCAGGGAACTGAGAACAGCATCATTTCAGTATTAGATGGTATAGTGTATTCTGTAACACCTTAACTCTGTTTGGTATTTTCTCAGGGAAGAGGGGAATTCATGTTATTGCATTAACTGGAGATTTATATCCAATAAAGAAGCATCAGTCAATGAAGACAACGTTGCTAGGTCCTCGTGCAGAGAAGGCCAAATGACAGTACTGAAAGGAGCCAGTTAAGGAGTACATCCTACTTTCTTCAGTGTCACATTAAAACTAGGAATAGGTTTAAAAAAAAAAAAAACCACCCCAGAAAAAACAAAACCCACACACAACAGCATACTCTCAAGAATTAGGTACTGCCAAAGTAAGACCAACATTTTCCATCTTTACAAACCTATATTTTTCCTAACAAAAGTGTTAGAACCAGGCACGTCTCCCACACTGCTAATAACTAAAGAAACTAAAGATAACTTTACGCAGACATATTATCAAAACGTGGGTGGATTGCTTCAAAAGTCTCCTTTTCTCTCCCTCATTTCTGAAACTATTTTTATACTATCTGCACATTAATCCCAGCCTACATTAGCAGTACTATCAATTACAGTTGCAGTTAATTTACATTCAGCATAATAATTAAGCAACACACCTACTGCCAGTAGTGGGCTAGTTTTAAAAGTATGGAGAAGGCTAAAGAGATCTCTGGTCTGTTGATGAGCAAGTAAATAAGCAAAGCAAAACATTAAATTACTAAAGCACAAATCAAGTTTTAGTTAGTAAGTTACTAATGTATGTTCCAAGATATTTTAGAAAGCTCTGCAGCATACTCATTACACATGCAAGAATTAGGATTATAACTTTCTATCTCTGAACCACACTGTTTTCTTAGCACACTCAATTTATTGCAGAGACTACTGTGAACACATTACATCAAGTGAAAGCATGCAGGACAACACAGCAGTGACAGTTAGTTATAGGCTATGGGTGAAGAACACAAATATTTCTGTTAGTCTGACACCATGTGATTAGAAAATTGACTGCTTTGGGTTGAAGACTAGGAAGCACGTCCTGATGCAAAAACAGAAAAGGCATTTAAAATTAGCACACACCACAAATAACAGGCTTCTTAACAGTGTTAGAGCAATTCAAGAGTAATTCTTGATAATTCAAAACAGAAATAAGGCTCAGATATTTTGCAACAAGATGATTTTCAGACCCAACAATATAAACACAAACAGGATAAGGAAGCAAAGCACTTAAACAAACAAGGAAACAAAACTCATAAAAGGGGACACCCCCCCCCCCCCCCCCCCTGCTTAAAAGCATAATTTCCAAGTTACTGGATTATTTCCCTCTTATTCCTTCAGTCCTACGTTTTGGTGGTTTTGTGCATGCTGACAGCACAAGTATACTGAAAAAAAAAAAATCACATTTAATCTTGATTTTCCCTTTAAGTCTTTCTTTGAACATATACAGCTCTTACTCATCTTACCTTGCTATGTGATTAAAAGGGAAGATGCTCCTAAAGAAAGCTATGGCAAATAATTTTTAAGAGAATGTTTTTACAACACTCCAGTTGATGAAATGTTTCAATGGAATCAATCATCATATCTGCAAAAAATCCAGCAGCTTGTTACTGAAGAAAACAGCTACTAAATACAGTAAAAAAATCGGTTAACTGTAGCTTATAAAACATGCCATTTTCATATTTAAGCCTTCTATACCAATCTCCTCACTGATTCATTTTTCACAAGTAGTTGAACTTTCAAGTCAAGATGTTAACTAAAGGCTTGAGTTGTCCTTCATACAATTTTCTGCAATTTTTCAAGACAACACCATTCATTTTAGGACAAATGAATGATGTGTTTCTTACATGAAAAAGAATTATTAATATCTAAAAATGTTTAAACTCTTAAAACTTGCAGAATAACTATGCGTGCCAATCTACTGAATACAAACCACCTTGAAATAAGGAAGCAAAAGAATTTTCCCCACCTCCAGACCTTTTTGTCACAACACTGTAGATATCAACTGTATTAGTAGTTCTTGTACAGGTTTACTGCCATCATTTCACCAGTTTTGCTGATTTGTTCAAGAAACTGATGGATGTATATTTATGCCTCATTTAGGTTGAATCTGCATTCAGGTCTGAGTCAGAAATTTAAGGTCTTATCGTATGATGGCTATAAATAACTTGCAAAAAGAATTGTCAAACTCAGTCCAGTTTTCATTACACGCATATTTCCTTCATAACAGGAAGACACTGTACCACTGCATAACAAGGGCATAAAGATGCACAACCCTTCCACCTTCAACGGCTTACTACAGAATAGGGTTTAGGCACACGTGGGGGACAAAAGGAATTGTTATGTATTGTTGCTGTTCTCCAAGATGTCATCTATACATGCAATCAACGCAGGCATATTACAGTGTAAGCAAAACAAAACTGCATATCTCACCCTAGACCATGACAGCCTTCAGAATCGCTGGGGGAGTTCATCAACACAGTAACAGGTCAGTTGTGAGTGTACACAAACACCTTGAATCCAGAGTGTCTTGCTATAAGGCATCCAACACCAAGAGGACAATTGCTCAGTCTTGTTATGGTCCCAATGATACAGACTGTTCAGTAGGACAGTAACAAGAAGTGGAATCACTGATACTAAGCAGAGATTTAGCCTTGAAAAGATGTAGAGAACAGTTTAAGTGGCCACCTCATCTCTCATCCTGGTCTGCAAAATCAAGCAGACTGTAAACCTGCAACACTAACACTGCCACAGCAGAGCCCTGCTGAAAAGCCTTGCCAGTAGCAAGTCTCAGGCAAGTATGAGACAGGTGGGATGAACTTCCCCCTCTGATGCTGGAAGTGCGGGTTTTTTGTTTGTTTTAAAACCAAAAACTGGTTATAGGTCCAGGTAAGCTTCCTCTCAAGGGCTGCCTTTTGACTCATCCAGGAGAGGTTGCAATCCCAGGCGAGATGTTGATACATAGCCAACCAGATGTCTCGGTGAAAAGAAAGAAGAGGGGAGTAAACAAGTTATGGCCCTGAAATAGGAACCAGAGGCGCAAAAGTGCAAGTTGTGCTAGGGTTTTAGGGGGAATGAATGGTCCTGAAGCTAGTAACGTAGAGTCTTATATGCAGCAGGTTGCCACTACAGACCACTCTATCTAGACAGACTAGCTCTGAGTCAAACAAATTTGACATCCTAGATGTGACGCTGACACTGTCAGTGCAACATCTGAATTAAGGGAAGACTTTTACAGAGTGTGCCCTTCACCTGAAACAGAGATAGAAGTGTATTTGTCCTGCCTCCCTTACACCAGATTTAAAGTTCTAAAGTTTCTCAGTAAAGTCAAAACCCAACAGCTATGATTTAATAAGAACAGATACCAAAGTAACAGCATCCCCAGGACCAGCCGATAGAAGCATAGAAGTTATCTAACAGCAAGTTGAGACTTTTTGCACAAAGAACACCCCAAAGGCAAGAGCTTTTATCCCAGCTCCATCAGGCAGCTAAAATGAACATAAGCTATGCTTATTTTAGGGCCACATGAGAGGGGCTGGGCCAGTCACCCTTGGTTATGGCTCTTTGGTTTCAGTGCTTGTGCCTTAACAGACATAACATCCTTAAACAGTCAAAAGCATTGACAAATGTGACAAGCATTCAAAGGAAGAGCTGTATAGCCAATACAGATTGGATACAATTCATACAAATAAGCAGCATAAGGATCTAAATAGGTATCAGCTAAGCCTCTGTCTTTGAAGAGTATTTAGTTTGTTCAACCACGTCAATTATTCCTGAGAAATTTCATAATCTATTACCATCATAACTTTCTTCTCCCCACAGTCCTTACCATTCCCTTGCTTGTGACTTTATAGTATGTGGAACAAGGCATTAAGTTCCATGGAGAATATATTTTACTTTTGTTTCTGCTCAGCACTAAGAAAAAAAAAGAAAAAACCCTAAAGTTCTTCTCCTTCTTCCTTTACAAGATGCAAAACTCTTCCTCTTTTCCCACGCCTTGGAACACATTTCCTTGAGGTCAGTGTTTGTTTTCAGCCCAATTCATACTAGGTGGAAAAAAAAAACCAAAAAACCAACAGCCACCACAACTGGAACAGGAAACCCTGAGCTTTCACTCCAACAGAAGTAAACTAGAGTTTCCTACCTGCTGGTCCCCCATGACCAAAGCTGCCGTAAAGGCACAGGAGAATAGTCTTAAGGCCTTTTAATAAATCTGCACCCCCCAAAAAAAGGTCTGCTACAGCTCCTCAGAGCTTTTTAACAGCTATGTCTGGCTGATTTATCTGAAACAGAGATCCTGCCCTGTAAGACTTTCACCAAGATGACTTTAAGCTGAAAAGCTGGAGCCTAACAAATACTCTGGGTAAAAAGCACAGCTGTTTGTGCAGTCAAGAAACATTGCAACTGAGATCTGGGTTTGGGTCTAAATTACCTTACTGAAACATCTCTAGAACTTAAAGATGCTGTTCCTTTCAGTTATGTGACACCCTTTAGCATACAGTCGAATCGCTATGTGATGGCATGAGTTCAGTGTTAAATATGCTGATGTTGGACAGGCAAGCAATTCCAATAAAAATATGCCAGTTTTATCTTACCCCAGAAGTCTGTTTTTTTTCCAGAAGCAGGCTTGAACCTTGTATAGAATACAGTATCTGTAGAGACCCCCCCAGTATGCAGCAGGCAAGATTAGGATACTGCTAATATGGTTATGTTAGTTCATAACTGGCAAGTAGAACACCCACAAGGTTTTAATGACTATTCCCCCTCCAAAAAAACACAATCTAAAACATTTCCAGACATAAATACAAAAAAGAAAACTTTTGACAAGCACTGAATCAGTACTTCCATGCAGTCAACATATACACAGGGAATATATAAGGGAATGTAAAGGGAAAGAGAAGGTTATCAAATAGAAAATACATTTCAACTAACTGGAGAAAGCATGCTTACAACTATTTTCACCCCTTCTTTGAGGCTGCGTCTGGAAGCCAAGGAATGTGCTAGTTATAAAGAGGCCATTTATGACTGAGTTCAATAGCATTTTAAGGGCCAGAAAGAAGTAGCCTCATTAAAGACACAAACTTGTATTAAGATTTCAACTGTAATAACCCTAGCTAATAACCAGCCCAGTACTTGTGGACAGGCAAAGGAATTTTGTGTCACGATTATTTACATTTGTAGTATCTGTCAATTTTAGCCTAACAAACATGTCTCCAGCAGTTCAAAAGCACACACCTTCCAACCAAATTATACCAATTCTAGTTTCAAAGAGAGAGAAAATGGAATGCAATGGCCAACAAAATTCTCATAATTCCAGTAGAAAGAGCTATAAAGCAACTACTCAAATGAAACCGAAGCAGCAACGCCTAGTACAAAAACAATAAATCTAGACAATAAATTAATCTAAAACCATGCTTGTGAATATTTCTCTCCATTAAAGTCTTTGTTTTAATGGCTGAACATTCAAGAGTTCGAAGTAACACTGCTAAATGCCTGAACAATATAAACTCTACCAGTTAGTTTCTGCTGAATTAAAAAAAAAAAAGAAAAAAATCCTTAAACCTTCTCCACACATGCTTTTTGATATGTAATTCTCTTCTACAAAACTAACAGGCATATACGCAGCATCTTCTATGACCTTATAGTACTACCACTCATACAGAAAATGTTTCTTACTTTCCTCATATTTTGTTCAATGAGCTGCTTCAAAAAAAGGAAAAGGCTGCGATTTTTCTTGAATATAACCATTTCAAATACGTTGTTTGACACATCGTTAACACTTCAAGTTCCATGGTAACCTTAATCACAAGTATTCTCAAGCCTTGTAAACCCAAAAATGACTAGCAAAAGAAATAGTTGCTTCTTCTGCAGCCCTATGTCATGATTTCATTAGAACACCCAGAGACAAGAATACCGCAGTGAAGTTACTAAAAAGTAAATTAAAATACTGTTTTAATCAAACAGTCTAAAGTTTAACATTTTTAAAGCATGAACACTTTAGAGGAAATTTTTAATTCTGAAGAGTTGTAAAAGCTTGCATCAAACTGAAGGGTCAAGTGACAAACGTATTGTGTACGTCCTCTTTTAAAACCAATGTTAAGAACCTAAATCCCTGATACTTCTAAAATAAAGCTTTTATATACCTTTTATTGCCTTTTGTACACCAAAGCTGCAAGTCAAATTTTAAATTAATTTCCAAACACTTTGTAGGATGCCTTTATGACATTTATAATGTAATTACTTCTGAAATTCTTCCATTTTGAAGAGCAGAGAAATGTTTACTTCATATGAAGTATACACTCAATCACATAGAGGTTTCTAAAGTAGCCTCTCATTGATGTTTGTACCCTGCAGGCTACATTCGTTACACCGCTAACTTGCGAAATACAGTCCTCCTACAGTGCCAAATTTCAACAAATAAAAAGGTACTAAAGTCAACAGGTAAAATTAATCTGGTTCAGGCAAGTACCTTGCCAATCAAGCTACCGATAAATTTAAAATAACCCTCAACTGTCATCACTTTAAAAAGCTGGATATTTACAAACCAGAATGTAGAAGTTGATAGTTGATAGTTTGTTTGGTAAATTAATAGAGAACCCACATTAAGTTTTTTCTATGTGAAATACAAACAACTTTATCCAACACCCCCGGGTTCTGGATAATAGATTTAATTCCAGGTATTTCAGAAACACACAGGAATACCTTCAGAGCCAGCCTCAAGATTCTTATCTATAATTCTCATCTATGTGGAATAAGTGACAAAGTAATAAGACTCCACTTCCTTTCTTGGGAAAGGAAACTGTTCTAATCTGAGCTTCAAATAAGTACTTGATATGGTGCCAATTCAAAAGAAGAGTATGCGAATTTTTACAAGAATTCAGGCAAAACAGGAGCCTGTTTACACTGTTTCTAGAAGGAAAAATATGGAAAAAAAATCATCTGTCTGGAGGAATTTCACAAGCGGAGTGTCTCAAAAAACTTCCCAGGCTAATCTGGCCTTTTCCTTCACAACTTCTCATGAAAAGCAGAGCACACTAAGAGACATTTAATGACAAAGCTAGAAAACAATCAATAATAGGGGAAGATGGGTATATTATATAAAGCAAGCAGACTTTCAGGGTAAAAGAAGTAAGACTAAACTTAAAAAATGCCAAATAAAGCTGTATACTAGGAGCTGACAATGAAGGAGACACACATGCTAGTTATCACAAATTAACTAAGTAACAACTCATAAATGTTTACAGTAGTCATGGGAAATAAAGACATGGGATATTTACCAATAAACAGGCTGTATTCAGTAGTAAGTCCAGCATGCTGGGATATTTCTAGAGATGAGACAACATAAATTCTCAACAGCCAACAGGAGATGAAAGCTATTTTTTTTCTTTCTTCTTAATTAAAATGACAGGTCAGTTGAGGCTGTGATTTTTCTTTTTTGATGGATTGTATGTTCTTAGTTTTCATCATGGTCTGATATTAATAAAACTACTGAAATTCTCCTTTTACGACAGAAAGATTCAGACTCTACTTTATCTGTTGCTTGCATTGCATAAGTGCCCTTCAGCACAGAAAAAGTGCTAGTAGCCTTTACATTTTATTTTCTGGTATTTCATGTAAAACATGAATTCGTTTTTATGTTAATGTTTTTGGTTGTGATAGTCTGGTTCTACCTGCGGATACTTTTGCTGTAACCAAAGAATGCTAGCAAACAGCAAAATAACCTTATCATCTTTCAGCAAAAAAAATCTGTTTTCTCTGGTCAAGGAAGGAATATTTCCCTTTTTAAAGGCTGTCACCAAACATTTAAGTCTAACACCCTCATTCTAACCACTGTCAGTCTACACTTTCTCTGACTCTTCCACTGTTAAATGGGGCCTGAAAGGCTCCTTCTGATTTTAAGCCACAATTTAAGTGCCTTGAAACTGTCTCTTGTTTTAACCTCATTTAGATTTACTAGATGGTCAACAAATCCAAAACCAGCATGCTATTGTTTAACAAACACTAGTGCAGAATGACTTAAACCCTCAGAGATCAAACAATAATCTGCAGCAATGGTGTTAATTGCTCACAGGCACAATGATTTACTCAGTCCACATCAACTGTCTCCAATGGCAGAAGATGCCATGCTTAACTAGTAAACTATCAAGTTTTATGCAGTGTTTATTTTCTTCAATAAAGAAATCTGAATTGTATTAATTCAACTGAAATGTCTATTTTGGTCTTTAAAGCAATACTAATGTTCTGATGAGCATTTTCAGAAAGTTTGATTTCTAAGCACTGTTCTCTGCTTAGGAACATTCCTGGAAAAATTGTGTTTTTGCTAAAATTTCCTGCTACTGGGTTCCCAGTTAAACTAACAGATGTCTGAGACAAGCTGCAAAGCAACACTACCACGTGTTATTAGGCTTCAAGTTCCATCGAAAGGATAGGCCCAGAACTGAAGGCAACGTAGAGGCACTGTCTGTCTCAGAGGTGAGAAGCTGCAACATCTGCCTCTTCTTGCTGTGTTCCACAGGTAACTTACTTTCTTCACAGGCTGGGAGGACAACTGGGGAATGCAGTATCTTAAATCATTTTATTACAAATGTCTGAGGCTCACATGCAGGCAACTTGACTGAGGGAAAAAAAAAAACCACACAAACAAAAACCAAAACACCAAACACCAAAACCACAACACACCACCACCAAAAAACAACCAGTTTGTACAACCCTTAATCCTTAAACCCCAGCAGTTACACAAAACCTGCGCAGCCTTTTTTTTTTCCCCCCTTTCTTCCTCCAAACAACCCTGAGGATCTAAAAGAAAGCAAAATTTAGGTGAGACGCCAGAAGAAACATGGCCCTAAGGCAGCAGCTTGCCTGCCCTGTGTCTGTGGAACCCATCCACTAGATGTCAGTGTCCTCTTGGGCAGAGGAAAACCTTCTCGGATCCCAAGGAAAGAAGGTAGCTGATAGTCCTTGGTTATCAGGTCAGCTGTAAAGGAGGAAATTCTTATAAAGCATCCGTGGGCATCCCCTGGACCACAACAGAAGCAGCCAGCAACAGTAACATTTGTGGATATCAGACACAGAACATAAATCTGGTCCTCAACGCAATGCTTAGACAGTACAGTAACAGGCTAAAGGCCAAGAACTGTTTCACGCAACATTACTGATTAGAAGTGCAGCACATTGGTCAATAGATAGGCACACAGAAAATGAGTGATAAAAAGGCTGTTTCTATTTCCTAAAATAACCCAAAACACAAAATAACACTTTCAGACAAAAAAACAACCCACCACCCTAGACACAAGAATGGATTCTACCTCTACCAAAATTCAATCAGGTCTAAAGAGGCTTAGACTCAGAAGCAACAGAGTAAATTATTATAGCACAGTGTGGAATCCTCTGTGATAGGCATGAAAACACCACACCCTAAATAAAGGACAGAGCAGAAGTCAAAGTTCAGGCACATTAAGTGCTCGTTGCAGGAAGAAATGGGTAGGTGTCTATTCACCTGCATGAAATCTAGATATTAAAGATAAGCTATAAATTTAGAATGGAATAGAATATTTCAGTTGGAAGGGACCTACATGATTATCTAGTCCAACTGCCTGACCACTCCAGGGGTGTCTAAATTTGAGTCTAAAAGGAGACTACTGATATAAAAGGAATCTTAAACTTGACAGCAGGACCACATACCGGGAAACTAATGCCACCCTATAAACTATGAAGAACTGACAGGCAAGGACATGCCAGAGGAGAAGCAGCACCATGCACTACAAAAGCAGACAGACAAACAAGAGGAAGGTGAGAAAAATCAAGCTAAGTTTCTACAACATTTTAATGCACCCAGGATTGTATAAGACCTGTACTATCAAGGAAGCAATCACAGTAGCGGCAGCACACACAAGAAACCTGGTGGTTCTTGTGGAAGAGATTGGGAAGGTTATGAAGGTGAAAAAACAAGAAACTAAGAATTTCAGATGGGGTACAAAGTAGATTTCTTTCTTTTTAAAGATATCGGATCAATTTGCCAGAGAAATCTCTCACTTGATCCCCCAGCAAGAAAAACCACCTTGAAGCAAATTTGAGCAAGCACAGGACCTGGCCAAAGACATAGCTCCAGAAGAACCACTTACAGTTACTGTATACTTATATCTGGTATCCTTGCCAGACAGGAAAAGGCTAAAAAAAAAAAAATTCACCAGAACTTTTTCCTCTAGAAATAGGAACTCTAAAAAAAAAAAAGAAGAAGAAGTAGTTTAATGAAAGGAAATTATACGGAGCTAAAAAAGTAAACCATTTGCAAGCAGCACAGGGCCTGTTTGTATGTGCCAGGCAGCAGTGATGGGTCCTGGTGCCCTGTGATCATCAGCCTGCTGCTCCCGTGCACACAGGCTGGGAGCTTCTACTCAGAATCTGCCAGTGAGAGAAACTGGGAGGATGGCTCCATTTCATTTCTTACATTCTTTCACTATCCACTAGTCAGAATAAAGTATTAGACTAGGTGAACATCTGATTTGACACATTACAGCATTTTTTATATTCTGAAGAAACCATACACTATCACATGATCCTAAAATTTATCTACTCATCTTCCTCCCCAGTTAAGAATACAGCTATTGCTCCATGTACAGAAGATTATTTTTTATCCTTTCCAGGCAGCATAATACAATCTCATTCATGTTACTGCTTTGTCCCAAATGCCAGAACTGTAGTTATGATCACTTTAACCATTCATTGTTTTATAAACAAGTTATATTTAAGGGACTGTCTGTCTTCTACCCAACTCCTATTTGCTTGAGGAAGTCTCAGACAGTTTTACCCTTTTGCTCTTATGCTGTGAACCCAAAGAAATCTCAAGACGACTGCCCTCAATATGGAAATAACTCCAAGTTTTTCTTCCCATGTGCCTATGTGCGCTACAGGAATACCGTGCTTGCTGGTCCATCTCTTTGCAAGGTAATTGTTTTGATAATTTTAATTAACAAGTGGTCCTTTACCAGCAACAGAGGCAATAAGGGGAGCATCCTGGCCAAATTCCAACTCTGGCAACATTTCCTGTAAGTCTTACACTGCATCTTCATCCACGGTGCTGACACTATTGGTTGGTCAAATACAGGTGTACTCAGCACCAACATAACTGGTCTGTTTATTCATCTACTCATCTTTCTCCCTAGTTATGAATACACCTATTGTACCATGTGTGACAGATTCTAATTTTAACACCACTAAAAAAAATATAGAACTAGAAATGTTTCCAACATTTTAAGATCCCTTCCAGGCAGCATATGACAATCTCATTCATGTTATTGCTTTGTCCCAAACACCACAATTAAGAGTTATTAATATTCAGCTAATTTACTGTGTTCAACTAACAAGCCCATCACTTCAGCATACAAGCAGCCTTTACAAAGCAGTACCTCCTTAGCAGCTTATTAATTCTGATTTAATAATTATTAATTATGTACTTAGATATTTAAATACCATCAAAACCCTGTAAGTTACAAATACTAGTGGATTAGTGGGATTGATGGAAATCACAAGTTTCTTATTTTAAGAAATCAGCAAAAATATGATAAAACAGCAAAAGTAGATTTAGGCCTTTCCATCTTTTAGGGAAAGGCAAGTAACCACTTTGGATACAACTCTGTGGCATACTTCAGATTTTCAAAGTTTCCCTCTAGCTATAACCATAAGTGCATAAACTGCTATTCATCTACTTCTTTCCATCATATGTTATGGAAGCCAACAGATGGAATACAGGAAAGGACAGTTTTTGATGATCTACATGATTTTAAGATATGGACAGAGGGACTTCCTACTTCTATACCTTTGGGATATTTTTTTAAGTTTGGTATGAGCCATGCTTCTTCAACAATGCAAGACTGTTCACTTTCTGGTACAATGAACTATGACCAGGACAGAGTTTCATACCTACCCCTACAGACAAAGGTTAGCGGGACTGTTTTTACCATACTGGAGGCAATAGTTAACATAAATTACAACAGCTATTTATATATTGAGATTTTACATATCAATCAACCATCGCACCAAGTTTAACAGTTTTCCACCTCTTATTCCTTTTATTCCAATTCTGTTTCTTTTAATCTTACTCTGTAAACCACTAATGTCCTTTATTGCCATTCCTTCCCCCTATCAGAGCAAACACCATCTTTATAGCAACTTACCACTGACACTGGCTGCAGCCCACGCTTGCCCATCTAGGAACAGGAAAGTTGCTCAATATTAAAAGTAGTATTCCTCTTTTCTCTGTTTACAGTTACATTTGAAAAAAATAAAAAAAAATCTGAGAAAATACTACAGTTGTGGTCAGCTTCACATTCTAATTCTGGAAAACCCGAAACCATTTCAGCAAAGCCACAGAATTAAGAAGGTGACTCGGCGAGACACTCGGGCTGTGGACACATCAGGAGAGGGGCAGTGGGTGGATTAGCAACACAAAGCCCACTGCCTGCAGAGGCCGAGTCTGTGAAATACCGGTGACAGTTCCTGGCACAAGCAGAACTTCTTCCACATTTTTTTACTGTCTCTTTCAACTCAGTATATTGCTCAACATACATTACTCACAGAGAGAGCAGCAGGCTGCTAACCTGCACACAAATAAGCTATGAATACCTTCCTGTTTTAGCTCACTAAAACGCTATGCAATCTCCACAAAGAAACTCCTGTTTTTGAACGGCTTCCTCCTAACTTTTACTTTTCACTGCTTCCTTCTCCATCAAGATGGTTCTTTACCTCCCTCAAGAAACATTACACTTTATAGCACTTTATTGAGCATTGAACTTACAGATCTAAGATTGGAGAATTAAACACTTAATTACACTTCTAGATAATGGAAATGTAAGTTTGTGAAACCACTAGTCACAGCTCTTCAGAATGACAAAATAAGTAGATGAAATACAGCAAATGAGGAAAGTTGCATTACCAAAGTTACTTCCTCAGATCTATCAAAGCCACTCTTGGGAAAGGCTAGATAAGAAAGAATGGAATCTAAAATTTTACAAAGTAAGATAGGAAATACTGAAAGCAAGCAAAACGTGGGTTTTTTTAATACAAGAAAAAAAAAAAAAAGAACAACTGGGAAAGTGAGGCTACATAGCACAGAACAACTTAAAAGGAACAGGTTGTACTGCTGCTTACAGCCATGAAAACTATGTGACTTGCTTTTCAGTGTGGAAACAGATATGCCGTTAGTCAGAAAAACCCAAATTTCTAAATTCCTAGAGATGTGGAAGACTGCCTATTGCAGTATTTCTAGCTAGGAAATAGGCTAGATATTGTGTGCAGTTTGGATGCGGGAGAAACAATGACCCTTTCCAAATATCAGAACTCCCCACATTTACTAAAAGGAGAACTATTCAAGCACACTAAGTAGGACACTAACCAAGTTTCTCAGTCTTATTTTCCCTTGACAGAAGTGGCAGCATTCCAAACAAAATCAATAGCTTTAAAAGATCTCAATTTATTTCCAACGCGTCAGTTAAGTTTAACCTCAACCCCAATGTCTGCTGCAGTTTGACTTTAAGGAACAGTAGCATTTTTCTAAAGCAATGCCCTCTTTAATCCTTGCACTGTGCCCTCCCTTAAACGCTACCTTCTTCTCATTCCCAGTTGCTAGCATTGTGCATCAGTATTCCACCGGGTAACCAGAACAGCTATTAATGCTAATAAGTCCAGACAGGAATACACGTTTGCTCTAAAGAGGTAGTAACTGCATGACAAGTAATAGGATGAGACATACAGGATTGCTAAGCCCTGACTTTAAAATGCAAAATACAGAAATACATACTCTACAGCCAAAGTGAATTAATTCACAGGAGCAGTGAAGTATCACAATGTCTTATCAGGATGCAAGTGCGTCTTATAGACGCATTACGGTGAATAGCACCTTATATGAGAACACTCAAGTACACACTACTTACTAGACTGCATCATGACCCCAATGCAAGCTGTACTGCTATTCTCTCTGAATATTGACTGCATCCCCTGTAGCTGTAAGGACTCAAAATTCATTTCACGATACTCAAAGTAGGCTTTGGTCTCCAGGAATCTCTGTAATAACCAAGATTAGACAATAGTTCAATACTACAGTTCATCTTTTGAGAGGGATCCATAAGCAACATTGCCTGGTCCAGTACAAACCATAACATGAAAATTCAGAAGGAATAGCCTGCATGATGATTCTTACAAAGACCGTTTCCAAAAAGAATCAAAAAAGTCCAACTTTCAGACATGCAGCAAAAACAGCCTGTTACATTCAAAATAGCTTTGGAGAAACCCTTTCAATCCCTGTGGTTGCTTTTAACCATTCTGGTTAAGCCTCATTGTCCTGCTTCCCAGGCTTCTTGCCCCATTGTCCAGAGCTAACACACTTCTAAGATTTTTACTTATTAAAAACTGTTGATTAGCAGAGCTAGGTAACATTTGCAAACATAACTTTCTCTTTAAGAGGATAAGAAAGCCAATAAAATGTGTGGCTAAGCTATTCTGTTCTGAATTTAAAACCAGACTCAAACAGACCAGCCAGTTCTACTATGACCATTGAACAAACAAACAAAAAACCCAACAAAATAATCCACCCGTATACTTATCTCTTATTATAACCCAACAATTGATCAATCAATTCTTTCACAGCTTCAAATGATACCAAACTACACTATAGACAACTGCTTGCCTTCAGTTCATTGAACCCATAACAGCCTGTATAAAGCTAATGCTGGTTCTGAAGAGCTTCCAGTCTAAAAGCAAGGCAAAGACAAAGTTGAAGAAAGATATTTAGCTTATTCACATGGTTTTCCACTCACCATGCAATGGCCCGTCTTCCAAAACCAGTAACAACTGATGGTTTAAAAAATAAGGAAATCATTCTAGCAGTACAGGGATAATGTAGCACAAGCACAGGAGTAAAGGGGAGGGAAGAAACAAAAAGAAAGGCGGGGGGGAAGGGGGGGAAACCCTAACAACCACCATAAAGAGAGACAAGCAAAATGAAAATAAAATGTCCAAGACAGATCAGAGTTGATATGTGTTGAATCAAAAAATACATATTGCAATTTGGATAAGATCTGACAGAAGTACTATGCCCAGTGGAAAGCCATGCACTTTGCGGGGATGGTTCAACTACTAGCTGACATAACCTTTAGGAATTCTGAATTTATCTTGTTTATACAATGTCCAGAAGCTGGATCCAACAAGCTAAAGACAAATCAAAAGACAGCAGCATGAATGCAAAAGGAAACCCAGACGAGCAAGCGTTTCTTCTAACTTTTCTTCTGCAAAAATCCTTCCTCTGTGGCATTTGAGATATGCTTAAAATTCACAATACACTTTGCGTAAGTAAAGTTCCCCAGCTTTCTTCTGGAGGTTTTCTCAAGCCCAGTTTATAAATTAAAAGTTTTTATATACTTAACTTTCCACACAATATGACAATCATACACTCATTCAGCTGACCTACCACAGGAAGGAGAGAAGGTTGTGATCTCTATCCAGACAAATCTTCAGTTCAAGCATATAAAATTGGTACGGTACATTCCTACAAACAGAACATTCGATGTTCTCAGTTGCTGTCAGTCAACGCTAAATTTCAATACCACCCTAGCAAGAATCTGTTAATGGGGCGGGGATCCACAGTTTATAAGTGGGTTTATGGCAACAGCTTGCTGGCTTTAGGATACATACATTTTTTCAGTGTTATTGGTCTCTCAATTTAAATCATTTATTAACAGGCTGTAGATTGCTGTAATTTGTAAGAAATACAACAAGGCTTCTCTCTGCCACAGTTTCATGTATTTGAGTTTCTACCTGTTCTTTTCAGAACAGGAAAAATAGGAAGTTGACATCCTAAACAACTTGCAGGCTGCATTTTCACTGTAACAAAAAAACAAAGAAAAAAAGGAAAGCTCACATTTCACCATTTTAATCAAAATATTAAGAAAATATCTGGCACCAGTTGAAGAAGCAACTGGAGCAATGTTACTACAGAGTATCAGGGCAATACCCACAGCAGCTCTATGGAACAGCCTTTGAAAAAGTTCCTCTGCTTATAAGGAAAATATAAAAGGTTGTGATTGACTTGGTAATGTTAGGTTAATGGTTGGACTGGATGATCTTAAAGGTCTTTACCAACCTAAACAATTCTATGATTCTATGATTTGTGAGTGACTACAGGGCTTAACATCCAGCTTAATGACAACTGACTTCCAAACATTCAGTTTGAAAAACTGACTCGTGTCCAAAGCTTTAAGTGCAAAGCTCCCGCGTTCCAGTTTTATAGCAAAAAGCTGTTAAAGGAAACAACATAAGTTAAGTTTCTCCCTTCTGGGCCTACTCCTCATGAAGTAGAAATAATAGAAAAATAAACTATCTATAAAACAAAGCATTTTTTTACTAAAATAAATTCTAGTGAGTGCCTGAAATACTTTCCAAGATCCTTCCGCCTGCCTAAAATCATAGTCATTTTTCTCCATTACCATTTACATATAGTTCCCTATAAGTCCAGTAACATTTACACAGTTATGTTTACGCAACCTCACAGGAAATTAGTTTAAATTAGTTTTACATTTTAATTTGGTCATAATAAAAATCGGTGCGGCTTTGTGTAACCACCTATACTACTAAAAATAGAAGTCTTAGAAGAAACCGTCAAATACTTAGAGCTATCTTGGGAGACTAACAATATCTAAGAGATTATTTCCTTCCTTTAACAGTTTGTGCAATAGGTGTGCTGCCCTATAGGCAATTTATAATTAATTCATTTCTGCGGGAATTCTCAGGTTTTTGAAGCAGTTAAACTAACCTACATATGCCCTTCCCTCCAGAATAGCGTTTCATTTTCCAGCTTTATTTTGAGCTAAATGATTCCCTTGAGTACTCCTACTGGACAACTGTATTCATTTCAATTAACAACTACCTATTTGCTAAAATTATCAGAATATACATGAGGGAGCAACTAATAATGAAAGCATAGCTTCCAGTTGTAATCCTGCTTCCTATGCAGGAAGGCAAAGATTCAAGTAGAAAATAAAGGAAGATTTAAGACTTATTTTCTGTATGTGGAAAAGCAGTTAAAAAAAATGCAGGACATGATACGTTTACCACTGAGGCATCCCCATGATCAATTTTGCTCACTCACAGAGCAGCTAGTCATCAACTTAACAAACCCAACCTATCCACAGTCTAAGTGCAGTGCACGATTTGTAAGACTTGTTTTTCTTTGTTTGTTCTGCTTTTTATGTTAACTAATTTCTCAGTTTTCTGCAGTAAGACCACGCAAATACTGGACAAATAATCCAGTAAGAAAATCTGTCTAAGTAGGAAGCTATACCCAAGTACCATATATGCTACCAGAACACTGACTGCCTTGAGAGAAAAAAAAAACAAACCCAAAACCAAACCACTGTTCCACCACAGGATTATGCATTAGAGAGTCAAATACAATCAAATAAGAAGTGAAACATTTAGGAGAGAGTGGAACACCACTCCAGCTTCTTCAGAGCTGTGCAGTTCCCACAGCAATCAGTCATTTCAACATGATGCATAATCTACACTGGCAAGTGCCTTGAATACTTGAAGACAGGAAACCCATACAGCATCCTTTGAATTAGGAACCCAGTTGTTCAAAGACAGCTGTCCTCCAAGAACTATCAGAGGAATAATGCCATACTAACATAGATGAAAGACAACATCTAATTAAAAAGAAAAATCAAACTATGGAAAACAATATGAAAATTCTGGACCAACAGCCCCCTGAAACTCTCAAATGTGGTGAGTAGCTGCCTGCCGGTCTCTGAAGTCCAGCCAAAACCTTCACGAACTAGAACGTTGCTTAAACAGCTGCAGACATCCAGCTCAGCACAAGAAACGGGTTTCTCATCCATGATATTGACCTATAGCAGATATGAAAGATAGCAACGACAGCAGAGGTGCTAACTGCCTGACCTCAATAAAAGCAGGAAGGTGAGTCAATGCTACCCATGTACCACATTCTTTTCAGCCTCCCACTGACTGTCCTTCGTTAGCTGTCCAGAAGAAAAAGTCTTGGCCCTCCTTTCCACTGTAGCCCAGCTGCACAGCTGAAAGATGGTCATCTACCTCTCCAGAACCAGAGTAAGAACTGCTCTCAATCTCACTGATCCACATAGAAGCTGTTCTTCCTGCAATCACAAAGAGTACAAAACATCTGTGTTTTCAGATGAAAAACAAAATGCAGATGTCATCCACATGAGGCAGTAAGAATGACAAGACAGCAAGACAGAGAAATGCAGCAAGATGCAAAATTGTCCAGGAAGACACCACTGTACTCTGATCTTAGAAAAACAAACAAAACCAGCTACAACTTACAAGACTACATAAGAAGGAAGTTAATGTAAAAAAGTTTAAAACTGACAAGTTCAGTATTATAGCTAAATAATGTGATTAAAGTAGTGCATATGTTCTTTAAAGCAATGTGGTTTTAACTAAGTTAACTTCCCCTTAGAGACTGATGCTTTCCAACCCATGACTTTAGACACCAAAACTCATAGCTAAGATCATACCCTTAAAACTAACATAATTCATTAATGTTTAAGAACCAAGGCCTGCTCTCCAACATACAAAAAAACAGGAGCATAGCACTTCCTCCAAAGAGAAAGGAACCTAAATTATATGTATTCGCTTATGAACACTTAACAACTGTTAGGATTTCAACTACGTTAGGATTAACAACTGTGTTAGGGTTTCTCCAAATCATAGGAAATTAAAAATTGAACAAGCCAACTGATCCATACAGCACGTAAAACTTCCAGTCTACTAATGTAGTTGCCCTTGGCACATTTATAACACTAGGCAATTCAATCCTTTTTACTGGACCTAAGGGAGCTCAGAAGTAAAATAAATTTTAAATGTTAACTGTCAGAAGCGTCACAGTAGGATTTCCTTCAAAATTACTGATGCTTCCTTCTAGAAATCTGAATGAATGAAATGTGTCTTTATTTGCTTTTGTTCCTAATGACACATCTAGCTCACAAGGCAGCATCATTCATAGCTTCAGTCCTCTTCTACCAGCTAGGCATCTTCCCCCATTGAAGTAACTGGCTACATCAGCTTGCTACTTTTTACATCTGATAATTCAATTCTTGTAGCTTTTCTTTCAAAAGATACTTCCATTAGAGCAATATTGTCTTTAAGTCTCCTCACAAATTGATTACCACCAGTAAAACTATCTTTTAAAGAAATTAAAAGTATCAGTTTGTAGGAGGATAGGTAGGAGGAAAAATTAGGTCAACCAAACTAGGTCATCCATTTATACCTCTATTTATCTGGTACCTTTTGGGAAACTTACTTCTTCATCTTTTTAGCTGTGTAAGATTTTTTTTTTTATTCTAAAGCTGACAGCAAAAGGGTAGTTAGAACAAGGCCCTCAGAGATACAAGCTGTAACTTTCCTATGCAAATCTCACAGTGACTGAAACATCCTGACATCAGTATTCAAAGATACTTTAAAACAACGGCTCCCAACCCAGAATGATGGTCCTAAAGTCTGACAGACTTCACTGTGGTCTTCTCTTACAACTCTTTCCTTACCTTGCTGTTGCACTCTCAGTTTCCCTAGTAAAGCTACTAGCTTTGTACTTGTACTGTCTCAGCGGTATTCAGTCGGAACAAAATTTCGTTTTTCCAAGATGCAGAGGAACTCGAGACAGTGCTCTAACAATACAGCCACTCTCTGGGGCTCCCAGTTCTTGATCAAAAACTCACTCAACAGCTGTACCAGAGTGCTCTCCTTCCACAAACACATCCTGACTGTTCAAATTTGAACAAATAATTCATGAGTTAAGTTTATATTGGCAAGTTTTTTTGCCACATGAAGCAGGAAAACAAAGAGCTTAATCTCTCTGCAACATTCACATGCTAGTTAACAGAAATAGAAACGCATATCCATGCTTCATTTAGGACAAATACACACAGCTGAGTTGTCTGAGCCTGCACTAGCATGACTGTAGCAACTGTGGAGTACAACAGCCCAAGGAAAACACCAGGATGCAAATACCAGGATGCAAACATGGCACTTCCTAAAGGCCCAAAGAGCTTCTGCTCTACCCAATTAACTTATGTTTTACTCAGCTCCATATCTGACCTTTAACACTGACGCCTCTCCCTAAATGAAAGCTGTTTCATAAGACCAAGAAGAAAAACGTCATCTACCTTCTGATTTCAGTTCTACAAACGTGTACTCAATGTACAACTGTAGTTTCACCTTTTCCCAACACTAACAAGTGCATTACTGTTTTTCCTATGTCAAAATGACCTATGTACTAAGCACATTACAGTACAACTGTAGCAGTATGCAACACAAAATCCATAAATCTTAAATAGTAACAGTGAAGGAAATCAAACAGGATTTCCATTTATTACAAATTAATGGCTTTAAGATGAATTTAAAAGCCTCGGACTTTTGTTGCATTTACTACTAGCAAATGTATACACATCTGATAATCAGATATTCAGATTAAGCTTTGCTTGCTTGCAGAGCTGATAACTTCTATTTAGCTATAATAATATCAAGGAAAAATACCCCGAACCTATTGCAGTTTTAAGGTAGATTATGTACACTCCAAAACAAGAAATTCTTACTATAGCAATCAGTCACGCATGTATGCAGAGTAGTGTACAGACATACATCCAGATATATACATATGCATGTATCTCTGCATGTACATAGATCTACAGATCTATAGATTAGGGTCTAGGGTTGATGAACTATGGTCATGAGACACCTATATATAGGTATTTAGGTATTTATCTATGCATCTCTGTATCTATGTATAACTCTATACAGCAAAAGGCGCTGTACGATTGAGATCAGAATAAAAGCAGAGTATGTATTTGACGTGCTATTTAAATTATCTGGAGTGCATATAGTATGAGGGGCAAGGTCAAGATTACCATTTGCTCCTCCTGAACAGTTCTATAGTATTCAGCAAAATCAATTCACAACCCTTTACTCCATAAGAATGGTAGATTTACACAATGCTGTCTTTAGAGACTGGGCAAACAGAACTTACTACCATGCAAGCTGTTTGACACAACCCAGAGCATTGCCCAACTGACTTGTTTTAGTCTCATTTGCCCGAAAGAACTACTGCAATTTTAGGCAGAGTTTGCAAGTTCTTATACCCCAGGGTCACTATAGCAGCTTTGTGGTTGTATTCACCCACTCCTATGAAAATTCAGAATGGCATCTTTGAAATAACAGGAACAGCCCTCATTTCCTCAGAAGGGGACAAAAAAGCTGAATATTTAAACTGAATGGTTGTTCACAGAAAGTTGTATTCTTGTATAACATTTAAAGAACAGCATTTCACAAAATTTGAGAAGCCTCTGAAGTTAAGGGTTACTGAAATTACTACTCAGTCATATTGCTCCAACCAGACGTAGTCTCTGTAAATGAAGCTTTATGAATGGCCTGAATGACTATCACTGCTCACAATTAAGTAATCTGTTGGTGTGTGTGTCCCCAGTCAAATTAACAGCATCTAGCCGAAATACAGTTAATGGAAATAAAACTTCAAAAATACATTAACACTCAAATTAAAGCACAATACAGAAGATAAGCAGTAACAGACCCATTTTTTTTACTCTGAAATTATAACAAGGTTCAAAGCATATCTAAAGTGACAGTTGTCTATGACCTATTAACACATCTGTAAGAGCAGAGCTTCTTATAACAGATCAGCTGTACAACATACTTATGGGTCATTTTCTCCAAGGCAATCACTTGTTCTATCACACTTAAGGGAAGGAAAGTGCTCAGAACTGTTGATGTTCATTCAAAAGGCCCCAATTTACAAGAATTTCATGCAAACCAACATTTACGCCAATTAAATCTTTTTTTGAAGTTTCAAGAAACAGTTTACCACCCAGTTGATTCTACCAAAGCATTTTTCCTAGTTTAGCCTTAACAGATAAAAATTATTTCTCTTGAAAAGACAGCATGTATTTTATAACATATATGATAAAGCATAAGCTGAGAGTTCAATGTTTCAAACTATGTGCTACAAGCATGAAACTCATTAAGTAAATAAATACTAGAAAACATCATTTCCAAAAGTATCTATAGGGTTTTTTTAAAACTTAAAAATAGTAATGCAGAGAGATATAATACTCTTACCTTTCTTCACTAAGTTTCCGGATTATATACTTGCCTTACAAATTTGAAAATACTCAAGAGGTGCATTAACGGTATTCGAATCAGAAAGGTTTATACGAATGTACATTAATACGCAGACGAGCTTTTAAGAAAGGTGTTTCCCAAGTGTACGGCTATGGTTGAATACAGTATTTGTGATATCTTTAATGCTATTTCAGAACGTACAGGAATTACAACAAGATCAATGTCACGACTGCCATTAGTACATGGACTTTCACTATGTATCTTAGTAGTCTTGATCAGTGATTTAGAATAGTCTAGATTGCTAATCCATTTTTAGTAGTCTTAGGCGTTTTAGAAAAGATGCATTTTCCCAGGGGGGCAAGGGGGGGGCAGGGGGAACACAACCCAACAACCAGGGAAGGCAAGTTTTATAACATCTGGCATAGCACTGCATATGATCAGCTTAGCTTTCATCCTCAGAAGTCAAGCACATTCCACCTCCCCTTTTTTTAAATAGGGTTTTCGCAGAACAATGAGGTCGAAGTACTTAAAAATAAAGATTTCAAAAATAAAACCATCAAGAGGTTACTAGCATAGAAATTACCCTTTTACCTGTTTCAAATCAATGACCCATTCAAACCCCCTTTCATACTTTAGAAAACAGCACAGAGTTCTTGACTGTCTCCAAAGCTAGGAGTTTCAGCTTAGACAGACTGAACAGAACACAGATACACAATTCTCAGTTGTTTGAGTTAGTTACCAGTGTCCTCTTGAATGAAAGGTATAAAAAGATCTGAGACCAGATGTAGGTTCCTAGTAACGCCTTGTGAAGTTGCTAAAAAAAAAATCAGTATTATTTAGACTGATGATCTAAGACAGGATCATTTTGACACCACTACCTTCAAACAACAGCTGAGGGTCCCATACACAGTACCCGTTGCAAAAACCACAAACACTTTCAGCCATTCTCTGTGTTCCATGACAACAGACTAGCCAGAGATATAACCCAAAAGATTAAGCAAGACTGCTATATACCACAAAACTTTTGAAACATAACATCCAATTTTTGAAGGTAAAGCTTTATACCATTCATATTTCAGTTCTCCTCTAACAATGGCAATCTACATCAGACAAATGATAGAAATTATAGTATCAGAATGCTTCTGTCGAGACTATTACATAAGAAAACAAAAATGTGCTAGCTAAATAGCTAAATTAAATTAAAATCAGCAAAAAACATTAATTGAGGTCTTTCTAAAATCTAGAAAAACTGTTTTCTTTACCTCCCTATGGAGCTTTGACTTCCAACCCTTGTTTGATGTAAGATACATGTTCATTAAAGAAAATCAGAATCTACACCAGGCTGGTTGTATTCATACAACATGAAACACCAAGAGGAAGCAATCTATACTTCCTTTTGCCCAAACAGCAATGTCAGCAGAAAACAAGGAAAAAGTATACTCTTGGATGTATTGTAACCATACTACTAAAATCCTAACCCACATTATTTTAGGAAAAAGCCCACTTGCCCCTATAATCACAGGTACATGCTTATTGGCAAAACACACAGGCAAGCATATACTGTTTTCAAACTACCCACTTCATTTAAACCTAACTGTGTACACCCATAGTACTGAAGTGATCTACTAATAGGTCCTGCTTACTTTCCAGTGCAAACAAATAAAATACATTTGCTTTCCAGTAACAAACTTGCTATTGGTGCCCAGATTATACAATTTATCTTGTAAACTGGGGGGGGGGTGGGAGGTGGCAATCAACTTTCCACCTTCCAAGTGGCACATGTTTTCAGGCATGTCAGTAGCAATACTAAATAGCAGTCTTAGTCATCTATACTATGGATTTTCAATAACATTCAGCCAGACGAATCAGTCTACCTGCGCATAACTCCAGCTTCTCTGCCCTCTTTTCCAGCACTCCCTGGCACCTGTCTGTCAAGTACTTTTAGTTCATTCACTCAGGCCTAAACATAATTCTGTAAGCCTATTACTCAACACATTCAATGGCAACAAAGATGTGAAAATAAAGAATTGTTTTCAGTTGCATTCACCCACTATTCCATTCCTATTTTTAGATTCCATTTTGACTTGGAAATGAAGCAATGAGTAACAGCAATTCCTATTCCACAAATCTGCCACTGCTTAGCAGCAACAGCACATCCTGCACTTAAGTAAGAAAATACAACTTCCTCCCCCCCTCAGAAATATCTCTACTAAATCTTATAGAAAACAGAATACTGAAGCTTTTTGTGCCCTTTACCTCTCTTTTCTTCTCCCTTTTCAATCATTTCAAAGAGCATCTAAGCATGGTTCTGGTTAAAAAAAAAAAAACCAAAACCACACACCAAAACACACACCCAAAAAAACAACAAAATACCCCAACATGTTCATAGTGGAAAAAAATAAATAAATCGGTAATTACGATTCTTGTCACCGTACTAATCTAGTACAATCTATAACTGCTTTAGTGCATTACTGAGACTAATGTGAATATTAAGGCAAAAAATCAGCACTCTATTTTCCTGGTTTTCCTACAATTTATTATGCAAAAATCGAATATGAAAGTTTGAAATAGAAAGCGTTAAGAGGACAAAAGAAATTTTGAATGCAATTCTTACCAAAGCATTTAACACTGTTTCAGGCAATACATCTTTCTCCTGAAATGCCTTGCCAATTAGTTCCTACAATCCTATTTTCCTATTTTTTAGCAGCATTCTCTTTCCTTGCTGCTCTGTGAAAGCGATGGGAAAGCTTATTGACTCTAGTTGAAAGCTACAGAAACAACATGCTGTCAAACAGAGAAATTGAAACAAAAGCTATTTTTCCATACAGAGGTGCTACTGCTTAGAAGAAAGGATGACAAAACTACTGTATACCATTTCACCATAACAAAGCTAAAACATTAGGCTATTTATCAGATATGAAATGGTAGAACTGGGTTAGGAGAGCTAGCACAAAGTATTTAACATGAAGACTGTTAAAAAAAATCCCACATTTTCCACTAGTCTAGGTCACCCTTTCTGTAAAGTACCTGTAGTTCACGTGAACAAGACAGACTCATCAGTACAAGATGTCAATTTGTTTAACAGCAATTATATTACTAAAACTATCACTCAATGGAACAGTTCTGTCAAAGTATTTAACCTTTCAATTCTCATGTGAAGATGCTCTATTCAGCGAAACAGATTTAGAAGTGTCCTATCGCTCCAACACTGGTCTTCATTTTACATATTTCTCTCTTCCTTTCCCACACGCTCAGATGTTTCGGCAGCATACTTTCAGTATTTGCAAAATCCTGCCCAAAGAGCGTGGCCGATTTCCCACGGGCTCCCACCCCACCCTGGATGAACTCGTTACTTCCCAGTCCTCCACTTCCTCTTCCACCCCTGGACCTGCCAGCGCTCCCAACGCCCCTCTGCCTTGCGCAATATCCGCGGCCTCCTCCCCACATTTCAGACAATCCCTGATGCGACACTTACATTGAGATTTTTTTTTTTTTTGTTCCCAGACGACAAGCCAAGACTGACAGCTTAAAGGGCTAACGATGTGGTTTTAATCCCAAATTGCACCCGATAATAAAACGAGCTACAAAGGTACGCGTATACAGAGGTCGCTAACCCGCTCACCTCCAGCTCTTCCGTGGTCAAGCTGTATTTTCATATTAAGTGCTTAAACAATATTGAAAAGCGCCAGCGGCGTCTGCCCAATCAAAATTATCGTTCACAGCTCAG
The DNA here is from genome assembly GCF_030463565.1 of Pelecanus crispus. Taxonomy (NCBI): domain Eukaryota; kingdom Metazoa; phylum Chordata; class Aves; order Pelecaniformes; family Pelecanidae; genus Pelecanus; species Pelecanus crispus. The sequence continues at coordinate 14,247,957 of NC_134643.1, forward strand.
ACCGTCTATTCAAAAGATAAATCCCCTCAAACATTTCAACAGCCCGATTAAACTGCTAAAATAAACCAGGAAAAGAGCTAATTCTCCAATAAATTCTTCCCCCGAGCGCAGACGTTAACCAAAGGCTGACGGAGAACGGCTCTGGAAGGAAGAAAGGACGAGGGAGGGCTGCGATGGGGGGATGGGGCACGAAGGGAGATGTTAGGGAAGGGAAGAGGAATATTCCTGCAAGGACTATTCAGTGCACTGAACACATCTCCCCGGAAAGAGGAGAAAGCTGGAGCAGGCGGCTACAGGGGCAGATAAAGGGGGAAAGGAGGGAAGGAGCGCCCGATTATCCCGAGATGACATTATGCATGGCAACCCCGCGAGAAAAGGGGCTGTAAGGGAGAGGAAGCGCTATCTGCTAAGGGAAGGAAGGGGGGGAAGCGGGGAGGGGGGGGGGGCCTCCCGTTTAATTTTGCAACAGCCGAACACCTACCACCTCCTCGGCAGGACTGGAGGGCCGAGGCAGGGGGCTGCGGTGACAAACCTTCCCGGGGGGGTGGGGGCAGGAAGAAGGGTAAATGGAGGCGGCCGCCTCCCCCCGCCTCGCCGAGCTCAGAAAGTGGTGGGGGGCACGGGGGAGCCGGCCGGGCCTCGGGGCCACACAATAGCAGGTCGCTCCCCGGGAAGCGGCGCTCCCTTGCTCGCAGGGGGCTGGGGAAGGGGCTGCGAGGGCAGCCCGGCACCTCGGCCCCCCCGGCGGGACCACCCCCCCCGCGCCCAGGCGAGGCGGGAGCCCTGCCCGCCCCCCCGCCGCGCCGCCGCCCCTCACCATGAAGTCGCTGGCGAAGTTGTCCTCCCCATTGTGGTCCGTGTCCTTCATGGCCTGGACTCGCTTAATGAATTTCCTCAGGATCTCCTCCTGGCTCATCCTGCCCCGCCGGCCGCCCTGCGGAGCGGGAGCCCCAGCCCCGGCCGCCCGCCCGCTCTCCGCCCCGAGCCCCCTCCGCCGCCGCAGGAGCCCGTCACCCGGCTGCCTGCCCTGCCTCGCCTCGCCTCTCCCACCCCCGGGCCTGCCCCGCGGCCTGCTGGCGCGGCGCGATGCGGCGCGGCTCCCCGCCCGGCTCACGGCCGCTCGGCCGCCCGCTCCATCCTCCTCCCTCCGCCCGACCCTCCCTGGACGCCGCCGCCGACACAGGGACACGACGAAGTCCCCACCTCCTCCCCCGCGCAGGCGCGGCGCCCGCTCCCCCGGCGCTTCCTACGCCCGCCCCTCCTCGGCAAGCGGCCCGCCCCTGCTCCGCGCCCATTGGGCCCTCTGACGGCCGCCTCGCCCTACTGGCGGCCGCGCACGCTAATCAGCGGCTAGCCCAGCCCCGGGGGAGAACTGCGTCGCGCTCCTCGCCTCGCCCCGCGCTGGCAGCCCCTCCCGTTTCCCACGGATGGGACCTTCCGAAGGCTGCCGAGCGGAGCTCTGGAAGGGACCACTTGGAAGGCGGGGGGAGGGGAGGCCGAGCGGAGCGAAGTGCGGTTTCCTCTGGCTGGAGTACAATAGGGCGGCGGTGGGTGCCTCCAGCTCCGGGGCCGGGAGGCAGCGGCCGGTGCCGCGGCATGCCGGGACCTGTAGTCGTGCCAGCGCCGCGTCCCCCGCGCTCGGCGGCCCGCCGCGGGGAGGGCTGCGGGGCTGGGGGATTGCCGCCTCCTCGCGAAGCGTCCCAGTGAAACGCCCGGAGGAAAAGGGTTCCTTCCTCGGGTGGGAAGCCCCGAAGCCTCGGGCAGTGCCCGGGAGGGGTCCCTGCGGCGCCCGAGGCGGGGCGAAGGGCTCCCCGCGGGGCAGGGCCGCGGGCGGCGCCGCTGTGGTAAACGCCGGGCGGTGGGAAGATGGCGGGCCGGGCCGGGGCAGGTGGCGGGCCGGGCGCGGGCTGCTGTCCGGGGTCCGCTCTGCGTGTACGTGTACTTAACAAAAATGTCCGCATGCGAAAGGAAAGGCGGCAGTGCTGCCCGCCGGCGTTCTGCGGGGCTGTGGGCTGGGTGGCGGTGGCGGTAAGCGACGCTGCAGAGCCCGGTGCGGGCCGCTTCAACGCGTCCTGACAGGACACCCCCCCCCTCCCCCCCCCGCCAAGCACTGCCGCGGGGATGTCTTGGCACTTCGGGCCCTCCTGCTAGAAAATATTTTCAAACTTCTTCCTTGCCTGATGTTGGATGTTTTGGCAACGCCAAAACATGACAAGCCGGCGTGTTGGAGGACGCGCTATTTCTGCCTTTCTTGTATGTGAAAAACGTTAAAACATCTTCATGTTTGGTGTCCTGATTACATTTATGACTTCTGCTTCAGCAAAGCAAAATAACTTTAGGCGTGTGTGTATGTATAGCCTTATAGCATAATAAATACCCTAAGTCGAGTCTTTTGAAGTGTCATTTTATTGGTGAGGAACTACGCAGCCTTTATGGATGGAGTTGATTCGATAAAACTTTGTCGCACAGACTAATGATAAAGGTCCATGCTGAGAAGCATAACCCAGTGAAGGCACTCCTACCAAATCGCCCGTGTTCTGCTACTCATTCCCACCCCCTTTAGTATGTCGCACTTGCAGTCGCGCCAGCGCGACCGCTTATTGGACAGTACATCGAACCAGCTCAGGGAACTGATTCAGCTGCAATATAAGCACATGGAAAAACTGTGGTTTTTCTTCTTGGATGATTCAATTAAGCTGGCTCTGCTACTGAAACAAACCTACAGAAGAGCCTGGTCTTCCTGTGGTGGTGTGAGATACTACTGTTTTAGATGACTGCCAAAGATTACCACCTCTGTACCAGAATTAGCAAAATGGCCTGTTACCACCCTCAGCCCAATTCAATGCCCATCAACTCATCATCTTCCTACTGAAGGCAAGGTTTCAGCTCTGACGTAGGACCCTGAGCTGTAGCTGCTGGTGCGTGGCCACACGTTTCCTTCTCCTGCAGCTCATCTCTGCAGTCATCTCTGGCAGAGGGGCAGGTTGGAAAACTGCGAGGGTTAGCATTCTCACATGATTTACTGCAGGCTTAAGCCTCTTTTTTATACATATATATATATATTAAAGGGGTTTTTTTTAGCAGTCGATGCTCATGGATCCTAACATACAGCAGACATAAGGACACATCAAGGAAATGGCAAAGGACATCAGTTCTTCTGTGCTGAGGTAGCGAGGCTTGAAAAACTCCCACTGCACACAAGTATTGAAGCCCCACACAAGCACATCAGCTGTCAGAGCTCAGTCTCCTCTCCATGTCCTTTGCACCAGCCTCCGTAAGTAAGTTAATCAGTCAGCCCTGAAGAGCCACAAAGATGTTGGCTTTTCTTGTTTAAACCCTCTCTTCTTTCTTTTCTTCTCCAAGCCTTCTCTTTCTCCCCTACCAAAAAGCAGCATTAAAAGGAAATACAGAAACAAGAGAGATAGATAGGGCACAGAGCTCACCAAGGATAGCTGTGACTTGGATCATCATATAATCTCTTCGTGCCACCTTGCTTGATTTCTCTCTGCTTCAGGAAGGTTGCTTAGTTCGCTCAGCTGTTGCCTCAGCAAACCTGCTCCCAGTGCCAGATGGCACGTAACTTCAGAAAAGTGATACTTAGGACTAAGCAACCCATTGATGAATGTGGTATGGTTTTCTTCACTCATTTATTCACAGCATAGAATTACAGAGGACTTGATTAGGAGAGAAAGAAAGATCATGATTTATTGCATTTGAATCTCATGTCATTATTGCCTCACATGGAAAGGACCCAGTTATCAGTCTGGCCGGGTTCATAATCTATTGCTGCGTTGTAATAAACTGTTGTAGACTAGCAAGTGTAACAGTGGCCTTTCATTTGGGTTAACTGAACAGAAGGATGTACAATGTCAGAAGAAAAAAAAAAGCCCCCCAAACTAGGCATGTGTCGCTAGCCAAAACAAAGGCATATACGAAACAAAGAAATTAGAAATAGCTGGGTGGAGAACTTTGCTTAGCATTGCATATGCATGCGTACCTGTGAGAGCTGCCAGACAGCCCTGAGCACAAACCCAACAGCACCATTTTTATCTCCCTCAGCCCTGCAAATGCTGCGGGAGGCTGTCTCGCCTCTGTGCTATGAACACAGAAACCTAAACTTTCAGCAGCAAAACCAGCGCTTTAAACTGAGACTTCTGATCTGAAACTCAAACTGTCTGGGTTAAACCCAGACATCTGACCAATCTAGCATGTGTGCATGAGTACGTATTTGTGTAGCTGTAGGAGCGAGGCGGAAAAAGAGAGATGCAGGGCAAGTTACTCACCCTATAGATAGAACAGGAAGTTGCAACCAAAATCTGTAGAAGAAAATTGTGGTTGTGTCTTAACAATCCATACAAGTATGGTCCTTGGAGAAAAGCAAGTAGATCGCCTGTGGCTTCTCTGCTGTTAATCTCATTTTGCCTTGCTGTGCACTAGTCCAGCTGCTGCAGGGAAGGAAGACAGACATTTTTTTCTGTTCAAAGGTGGCTTCTCCTGTTTCCACAAGGTAAGCATGTGTTCACTGGTAAATGTGTTTCCCGGCACGCATAGCATGCTTAGCCCAGTCAATGGCGGGGAGTACCAAACATCCTAGTTTACCAAGCTTCAGAGGTTTCCCTGGAGACTGAGATGGAGCACAGGCTCACCTCAAAGCTGTTTGGCTGCAATGGCTGTGTGGCTTGGAGCCACATTCAAAAACCAGCACATATCTACCCAAAACTCTGTTCTAGAAAGAAATCAAAGAACTGGGGTGGGAGGGAAGGCCGAAAGAACCCTACAGCTCCGACTAAGGGCATCATCTCCTATGGTTTAGTTCCTCCTTTGTCCAGCAAAGCAAGACTTTGTGCATTCTTTGTAATTTGGTGTGACTACATTACAATGATAGCTCACTTTGTCACCAATTTCTCCTCCCCTTTGCAATAATCTACAAACTCTTAGATTTTAACTACCTATTTGGAGCAACATATTCATTACAGTGGTATGTAATTATTAATGTATTACTGTAATTATAATTAAATTATGATCCATATCTCCTGTATGTGAAACCCCAATTAATTCTATCTATACCGAGAGTCTGAAAAGTTTTTGTAATCTAGATCATTTAGGATAAAAAATAGATGTTAGCATTCATAGATCTTAAAATAACACTCCTGAAGTACGTTTTAAGTGCAGTTGGTTGGAAGTTTTCTAAAAATGTGGTGTTTCAATGGAAAATGCTGTTTCTGTAAAAGTTAAGTTTTCCCCAGGAAACAATTTTGCCGCAGTTTTTCTGCTTTCTGACAAAAACAATACACTGTTGTACTTACAGATGCAGAAATGTCTTTACCATTGAAGACAGTGCAACTTGGGATAGGGACCCAGCACATGAAAGAACTGGAGCATGGAGTAGATGTGCCAGGAAGCTGCTGAACAGCTCAAGGGTACACATAAAAACGAAGTCTAAATGAAACATTTGTCTTTGATCTGACAAACTGAAATGCAATGTGTCTTTCCGCAAATGTCAAAATGTTTCACGCTGGTTGAAAATAGTTAAATGAAACATTCAGGAATATCAGCATCAAGTACTTTTTGTAGACTCTGACCCTCAAAACATTTTGGTATTTAGTCACTTTTGTTTCTGAAGAGGATAAAAATAATCATATTGGGGTTTCTGGCAGATCCTCAGTTACAATTTGACCACTTAGTTTATAAGTAACAAACTAACCATCAGGAATCCTCATGGATTCTCAAAATACTCAATTCGAACACAAAGGGCATTGTGGACAATAAATCTGAAGAAGATTCATTGTATCCTTTGTATACAACAAATAAATTGAATTTCTGATTTAAACCTGAAACTAATCTCATTTTAAATGAGTCATAAAGACCTGATCAGTGTCTGTATAATATGTTCCATTCATACTAATTAAGTGCCATGTGACTGCTGGATTTCTTGACATTTGCCTCTGTTACTCTCAGTTAGGCAATGACAGACTCCTCTTCTATAATTACCACTGAAAATACTACTATTACAATTTAATTCTACCTGGCTTGCTTAGTTTTTATTTATTTACCTACCATCTTTACTTTGGCTCTTCTGGGATTCATTGCACCATATTGCTAAAACACTTTAAATGTGACACTTCTTATACAGCTAATAAATATTTTAGATCATAATTACTGAGTTTCGTAATCAGTGCATAATTTGGGTTCCTCTCTAGCTGTAACATACACCCCCCCCCATACGCACACAGTTTCCATACAAAGAAGAAAATTTGTTCTTGCTGCTGTACTTACTGTAGCAGCATTCAGGTTTAAAGTGGGTTTTAGGTATTGCTAAAATGCAACTGAAACGAAAATAGCTGTGTGCGTTATGATCATCACCATAATCCTCTACCATGATTCTTTTTTCTTCTAAAAAGAAAACAGCTGCAAAATGCTGTCCAGACTTCAAAAATTTTCTGCTTAACTTCTGAAAATTTTCGTATAACTAAAGATACACTCTGCTGACTGAGGTATTTTGTGCAATTTTTGTTAATGTAAAAAAAAAAGTTGTGGTTTTTTTTTTCAGAATACAATTAATATTTTTCTGCAAGATTCTAACAATATTAAAATAAATAGCATGTGGGCCCCAAATAAATTGCTGCGTGCCCTTTCAATAACTACTTTTTGATAGTTCATTGTAAATCACATAGAGGCCTGATGACTGTTGTTCATACGTGTCACTCGAATGTAGGACTGAGGATTTCGGTAGGATACCTACTTCGCACCATAGGACATAAGATCAGGAAAATCGGGAGCCATTTTCCAACTGTGTCTTTTGACCGCATTAAAATTGGATGTACGATTTCTAAAGGGGGGATATTTCTATCTTGTGACTATGCCGTACATTTGACACAACATGACAGAGGTCTGGTTTGCTGCCAGCCAGCAGCCAGCTGCAGCACTACGGAGGGCTGCGCTGGGGGAACCTCATTTGCCTCCCTGTGACAAAGCTTTTGTCGAGGGTATTCCCCAGGCACAGCCGCAGCACATCTGAAATGGAAATACCAGCAGCAGAAGGTAAGCCTGTGCACAGGGCATGGTAGGTATTTGTGCTCTCAAATCTTTGCCTGTGAGTATCAGAAAAAGCATCGTTAAAAAAATCAGCATGTTTAAAAGACACAAGGGGAGAATATGGATTTTCTAATGGGAGGTACTCATCCCAAATTTGATTTTGAAAACAGGTAATTGAACAAAAAAGAGGTTTGCAGTATACCTTTAAAAAAAAATCTTAGTACTAACGTCTTGCATCAATGAACCCGAAAGGTGTGTAAAAACTGAATAAGCTTTGCATCATTTATCGTGTTTAGTTTTTGTGTATCAGCCTCAAGAACAAAAGAATTAACCTGTTAGTTATCAGTTCTATTTCAAGGTTCTTATCCATTAGTGTAGCAATATTTGTATTATCCTTAAACAAACCTCAGGCGAATGTTTGTCTCTAGTTTTATATTAATCGATACAAATTAAAATATTTCCACTTCTCTAAAACCCGTCTTTATGGAAAATAAAACTAAAAATGATTAGACAAAATCTGAGCCAAAATGACTAAACACTGCCCTTTTACCTGGCATTAGCATTCTCTGGACACACATACTATTCCATTTTATTCTGAAAATCCTAGTAAAATAATAATAACAAGGACTGAGACTGCTGCTACTAATGCATTAGATATTCTGGTTAAACTGAGCTCCCTAAGAGTTCCTCCTGCAAAATGCCTGCTGTTATGACCATTAGTAGTCATAATGGCCAGTTCAGATTCGAGACTATTTTGTAGATTTAAAAGAAATATTTTTAATAGTCTCTTAAGGGAAATAGTGAGCTTTATAGTTTGGGAAACAAAACCAGACAGGGGAAAAAAAAAAGAAAACTAATGGCACCCCTCCCCCTCAAGCCCATGAAAAGCGTACTGTAGGGAGCCACCCTATATGTGACCAGGTCTGTTTTTGTATTAACTTCTAACAAATACGGGTACAGTTCTGACTTTACTCCCACATAGTGAGTTTTCTCCAACATTTCAGTGAGAGGTTTGCTGTTACATCTGGCGTATAACACTTTGTGCACATTTAACAAAGTGACATAAACCCAACATACACCGTGTTCAACAATATTCGTATTTCTTTATCGGAGAGCACAACAATAGTTCTATTGTGTAGGGCAGCTCTCCTCAGAGGTGGAAGGAAGGCTGCACACAGGCTTCCAGAGTGGTCTAGAAATACGATGGTGACACCAGACTGGCTCATGTAAACAGGAAATCAAACCAGGATGTAAACTGGACTGCTTCCATATTCAGTAATACTCAGCTAAAAATAAACAGGTTGAATAGAGGTAGGAAAGCCAATTCTCCCTATAAAGTCATTTTTCAACTTGATTTTTTCAAGACCTGATAGAAAATATTCAAATAAAATAAGTTTTAGTGTTGCTTTATCAATAAGTCTGTAATGAGATTGCAGTCACATCCAGAGGGGCTAGTAGTGTGAAAAGGAGAATGGAAAGTCTCTCTTTCTGGAAAATAATAAGGACTTGGAGATGAAGGTTGAAAAGGGGCATGACTGCTCTATAAATATATCAAGGATTTTAAAAAATCAAGGGGAAACAAGTTCTACTTAAGCTAAAAGACAACATTGCCATAAGGATAAATAAATACAGACTGTGAAATCTAGAAATTATTAGGCATCTTGCTCTGAGAAGAGTAAGGAGTTCTCAAGCGGCCTTTGCAGAGTGACGAGGATGGACTGTTTTCTGTAAAAGAATTATCTAATGCTGTTGCCTTCAAGACCATTGTGTGGAGTTCACCTCGGAGATCCCCTGCAGTCCTCAGTTCCTTATGAATTCTCTGACTGCTGACCACATCTGTCTCAGAAGGAAAGTCTTTCAGAAAAGGAGGAATTCTTCAGAATTATTTAGGTGACATGAGAAATATTATACACAAACCATCAGTGAATTTTCCCTTCTGCAGAAATCTATTTGCAGTACTGTTCTAAATATTGTGATTTGATGCATATCATGTTCTTAATGAAAACGTAGAAAAAATGTGGCAATTCATTTAGCCTTTGTTACTTCACCATCTCCATCGGATATGCTAGATGCCATACTACGGGCTTGGAGCATGACAAACTATTAGTGATGGAGCAAAAAAGGCATACTGGCCTCAGGCATAGCTGAAATCTGTGGGCACAACTGTCCCCTAACTTTAGGAACTGATGAACATAGGGTAAGAACTAGAAAGGAGCAGCAAAAGTCACCAAGTCCAAGCTCCTGCCATCACATGTAAACCTGGATATAATCTGATTAATAACACTGTCAAGCTTCACCTCAAAATAAATCACATTGTTTGCCTCTGCTGGTCACATGCGAAGACAGTTCCAAACCCTCAGTGCTGTAATGTTGGGAGGTTTTTCTTATTTCCAACCTTAATTTTTCAAGGATATTTTTTCCTGTGCAAAATATCTTTTCATCGCAATCATCTTTGTCTTACTATATTGGAGAACCTACACTTTTGCTCTCCTCTTATGCCATAAACCTCTAAACATTTCTAACAGGTCTTCTCCATAACTGGAGAATTGAATTAATTCTTTAAGCTGAATCAATCTTTCTTGATTGATGATATAAACTTCCATATTATTGAAGAACTTCCCTAACGTCTGGGTCTGCTTGCCAGGGATGAAGGGTAAAAGACACAATGAGTAGGGGCAATTCTGATGGAAAGGAAGCAAACACAGGAGGAAGATTTTGGTTAGAGTCTTGTTGCTTAGTGGTAAGCAAGAGCAGACCATCATGTCACTTATAGGATCTATGCTTGCTGCCTGAGAACATCAGCAAGGAATGGCCAAAGGTACCCTAATGGGTAGCCGTCATTATTCCCACCATAAACCATATATTGCACTAGGAATACAACGCAGATATCAATAAACCATAGACGTTCACAGCGCCCTCCATTAATGGCTAATCAAGGCAGCGGCACTGTCATGGGCTTTGTGACATGGACACAGGACCTAGAAACCAAGTAAGTCAACTGATCCAGCGTTCAAGGAGGGCTCTTTCTTCAGAAAACGGTTCATGTGATTCAGTCTTGGCTCCTCAGGTCCACTGGAAATGCTGGATAAGTAAATAAATGTGCCCTCTATTTTCTACCCTGGAGTACAGAATTTCTTAGAAACATGGAGGCTGTGGAAGGAGGAATGCCCAGTCAGACTTGGCCACGAGCCGAATGTCTCAGTTCAGGAGTCACAGTTCTGAAGTTGCTTTGAGGGATCAGTGGTGGGCCTGGCTCCCTAGAGACTCACGAAGGACATCCTGGATGGCAGGGGCAGAATTTAGATGGCTGCCATGAGAAAGAGGAATCGCGATATAATAGAGGTGGTGCAAGCTCTGAAGCGGAAGGATTTTTACACCAACTAGAATGTCTAGATCTCATCTAGATGGTGAGATGATTACAAGAGGCAAACACAGACTCTGTGACCAAAGCCTGTAGAGGAACTGCCCTCCAGTGCAGTGGAGTTCACTCCAACTTCCACCTGGTTCCTAGGTCTCATGTCCTCAAGGATTGCCTTTCTTCCTTCTTGACATTCTGCCATCAAAAATTTCATTAGTATAGTCTTATTTTTGATCATTAATGAAGGTGATAAATAGAACCATTGAATGACACTATGCCCAAGACTGAATTTCTGAGAAATTCTGCTTGGAAGTAGTGACCCAGAAGATCATCTTGCAAGGACAACTCACTCTTTGCTTTAGACAGTTTCATATTTATCTTGCAATTCCTGAACTAATCCCCATCTCCTTACCCTAACTAGTGATTGATAAGCATCGCCTGACTGTTTATTAAATGTTAGATTTACCTCCTTTTCTTTGCTTTTTTTTTTTTTTTTTTTTTTTTGTCATGAAAAAAATATCAGCATTGAAGCTAGATACTAACGTGTGATCATTTTACAAAATGTTGGCATACAGTTTTGGCTTCTCTAACCGGACTATTACGATGGAATATTCTTTTTAAAAAGCTGATTTCTGTCTGATGGCACCTATACTGACACTTGTTAAATTAAATTTGATGGAACAAAAGAATCCAGAGAATCAAAATTATTAGCATGCAATGTTCAGTAATTAAATACTGTTCCATTTTTGCAGTACAGGCTTTGGGCTTCTTAGTTTCATAGCAAACTAAAGTGGATGGTAAAATCTGTAAATTTATGAACTAAAATAGAAAGAGGAAGAAAAAAATGATTCAGTTGTGATAAAAGGAAATTTTCACAAAGAATGAGGGTAGAATACAATGCAGCTGTTACATTTCAGCATCACTCCTTGAACAAAAGTAACAAGAGGCTCTTTTAAAATGATCTCTTTTCCTTCTTTTTGTTAGCTCTTATGTACAAAAATGCAGTAATTGCTTAAATAAATCAGTCATAAAACTATTTTGTACATGCATTTGGCTATCATTTTTGAGCATGCACTCTTGACAGTGCTGTGACTTCAGCATTAACCTAGCTTGGTTGCATCATTGATTGTATAAACGTTTCCTGGTTAAATTATTTAACTTTAAAACAATTCACTGCTTTTTCCTTACTAGTTGTTGTACTAATTTATACTTTCTGCAAGTAGGGAACACCTCAATTTCCATTCATCACAAAAGAAAATCTACTCGATTAGAGTCAGAAACTGTTACATTTGGTGATGTTTTCAAAACCATTATACTTGGTGAGATTTTCTAAGTGCAACATGTTCTCTGTACTTGGAATAAATGATGTACCTGCTACATTGTCAGATGAATAGTCAGGAGGCAACTTTCTGCCAACATGAGGGGTTTTTTGTTGTTTTCACATCAATATTAAACATCTCAATCAAAATGCAAAATTCACGCTCACTGACATCTGGATAGTTATACTGTCCGGGGACTTTGTGTTTACAAATTGAGAATGGCTTTCCCTCCTCTGCTGATGGAATTTCACACACTAAATAAGCAAGATATAAATCGTCATTAAGTATAATAGCATATACTAAGCATTTTCAAAGCACTATGTGTCAAAGAATGTAACTGGATGGAAATTATTAATATCAAGAAAGAGAAAGATGGCATAAGCATGTGGGCAGAGCAGCAAAGATAAAGTTGTGCCTTTCATTACAGACAGCATCTTGTCATATGTCAAGGAAACAACAAAGCAAAATTGAAAGCGTGCATGATGGGGAACACACTTGAGTAGCTCTAATTTATGATAGAAATAATCACAAGCAATGCACAAAAAAATAAAAGGCAAATCTGTTCCATTAATGTTTTTTTTTTAATTTACAGCATGTGCCCTGTGATAGACACATTGCCTGGACTGTTGATATTTTTTACAAACAACTATGGTGTCAGTGTGTTGGAAGGATATACCTGCTGAAGAAGTGGCCAGGAAGTCTATCAGAATAAGATAAATAATTGACAAACATTTAATAGATCAAATCTGCTATATATACATACAGCCTGTCTTATTGGAAATACCTGCAGAATCCATTAGAAACTCATTGGATTACATTATTTTTCTCCCAAACAACCAAGAACACAAGAGTCTGTAACATAATAAACCACTTACTTCCATAATCTATCTGGCAAAGTCAGTGAGTAGGTAATACCATGGCTGGATGTTTTGAGTACTAAATATAAAAATAGAGAAAAATTAACTACTCTCAGGTCTACACACAACTTCTAAGGCAGAATGCTCACAAAGTTAGCTGTACTCATAGTTTAAATATGCTTTTCATTTTAGCCTTTACTTCCATTATACAAATCCAGTGAAGTCAACAGTCACAGTACAGGGAAACTTGTAGAACCAAATAAATAGTCTTTTAATATGCTCAGCAAAATTCACCCATCCTGAAAAGCCTGATCTATGGTTAAGCTCAAACCTAGATGCTGCCTGAGCTTTTTTTTTAGCCTTGTTTCGTTCTAAATGAAACATGAATGGTCATCTTCTACATTGCTCGCAGAAATGGAGGAGAGCAAACACTCAGCAAGATTTTTATTAAGAGGCTTCTCAAACGCAGTGACCCCAGCAGCACTGCTCAACCCATGCCGTGGCATGGACACAGCATTTTGGAGCTGTCTCCTGCGTGTACTTTAAAGGGGCAGGGCTCCAGCCGCCTAACTGCATTCATTTAATACACCTCCCACAAAAGACAGCTTGGAGAAGCCATCGCTAAACTTAGTGCTTATTATCCTGATACTAGTTTTTAAGCAGGACTCCAGGGCAGATCTTGAATACTGTGAACTAATAACTTGTACTGGTTAAACCAGAAGAAGCGATAATAAACAATAGAATTAGTAGACATCAGGATAAATACGATACGAGGAACAAGAGTCAACATGGCTTTTGTAAAGGGAAGTCATGCTTCACTAATCTACCAAAGTCCTCTGACAGAGTCAATAAAACATGTTGGCAACACAGATCAGTTTGATACCATCTGCCTGGATTTCCAGAAGGCACTCAGAAAGTTGCCTCCCTCGAGGCTCTTGAGGAAGCCTATCAGTCATGAAGAAATGTTCAGAAGATAGGAAGAAGGGAGAGGAACTAATAGTTGCCTTTCACAGTCGAAAGAGATCACACGTGGAATCCCACATGGCTCTGTGCTGAAGTCTGCATTGCTCAATACAGATCACAAGTGGTCAGAAAACAGTGTTGAAAAGAGATGAAAATGTTTGCCGATGACACTGAATTAGTCAGCGTGATACAGACTGTAGCTGATTGCAGACTCACAGAAGAACTTCCTACCACGTAATGACTAGGCAACAAAAATTCATTGTAGAGAAATGTAAAATTAAGGTAAAACAATGGCAGAAATCACCACAAAAGGAATCAAGAATATTAAATATCCTTTTGCTGTTGTATAAATAAATACATGACACATCTACAATTGACTACCTTCAATAATGTTCATAGTACATATCCATCTGAAGACACATATAGAAGTACTGTAACAGATACAGATAAGTGCAGCAAGTATGGTTAAAGATATGGAGCAGTTGCAGGATGAAGAACAATAAAATAGATGAAGGTTTTTGTTGTGAAAAGCACTAAGAAGACATCAGCAAAATCAGGAGTGGCCTGGACAAGGTGAATAGGAAATAACTGTTTCTTTCAATACCAAATCTGGAAGATATCAAATGAAACCAGAAGATGCCAGCCTCCAAGCAAACAAAAGGAGTTGTGTCTTCACTCATCACATAAATTAACCAGTAGAACTTGTGACAGGACATTGTGGATGCTAAAAATGTACCTGAATTCAAAAAAGAATTTGATAAATTCATGGAAGAAAAGGACACCAAGGGCTATTCAATACAAACCCACAGCATCTTGTTTAGGAAGCCCTACAATAACTGATCACTAGATACTCAAACAATATTTTGGGAAGCGTCTCTAGAAGGTCCTTATAATCTTTTTGTGACATTCACTCGGTGGTCACTATTGGAGACAAGGTGCAGAGCTAGTTGAAACACTGACCTTGCATCTATTGCTATTATTCAGGTTTGAACTGGGGTTATGCACTGTCAGTGTAGAACCAGTGTGCACAACTAAAGTCTTCTGTGTTGGACCTGCAGAATGAGCCTGGAATTTCTGGGCAGTGCCATCATACTGTGCATGCATGGCTGCACTTTTTGGGGAAACATCAAACCCACTATACACATGGAGCCACAATCTCCAATGTGCTGTGAATGTCCAGCATTTGTGGTTTCCAAAAATATGTCAAGCCTCCACTCACAACTGCGCTTGCTCATTGTCATTGCAAAACCACCAGATTTACCGGGAAAAGGGCTGCTGCATGCCTCAAAATCTTAGGTAAATACAGATTTCCTCTATATCATGCCAGACAAGATTTCTAAGTGAGAAAGAAGACGTATTCATGAGAAAACAGAAGGATAGTAGTCCTACTTGGAATATCCTCTTTTATCTGGAGTGAATGTGGCTTCTCTGACTTGAAAGACAGGTTTTATATCATTTGGTGGTTCTTGTTTTCATTGTCTGCAAATGAGCTGCCTCTTCGCCTCTGCTTGGTGGTAGGATCTAAGGGTTAGACAGCTACTTTTCTCTACCCTCATCATTTTTGTTGTCACAAGTTGCACTCTCAAAATGAGAGGTGGTTGAGTTCATGAGAACACCCTCAAATGTCTGCATTTTTGCCAAACTGATCTTCCTGGTCTGTATTATACATGTGAATGAAGCTCTCAAATGCAGAGGTGTGGCTTTGTAGTGAAGTAAAACAAGATAGGGTCTTAATCATCTTCATTTGCCTTAGTGTTTGCTTTGCTGTTTCAACATAGTTTTCAAAGTCCATTGACCTCTGAATACTACAGGCTGCAAGCATGTCTATGAAACCCCCATACCTTTCAAATATTTGAAATTCCTGAGATATTTAATGTGTTCTGTTATCTGAAACAACTTTATCATAGATATTGTTGGCTAATGCTGTTCTGTTGTGATTCATTCCCTTGCTGACCAACGAATTACTTAGCTGAATTTCTTTAACAAAACTAGTGCAACAGTCAACTCTGAGCAGGTCCTGGTCACCTCTGTGTTCAAATAATTCCATTACCAAATGCTTCCAGGCTCTGCTAGCTGCCTTACAAATTAGCATAGGCTTATTGTAAGTTTATTCTTAGTATTCTCTTTACAGTGAAAAAATGTCTTCTGTTTCTGCTTTGTATTGGATTTTTTTATTATTATTTTTGCATGTTCTTTGGTTAGCACAATACTAGCATAAGTTCTGTGGGATTTTCCCCAAATCTATGCATTTTCCTCAGAAGAACTATTTCCTTTTCTTGTGGGACTAGTCTACTTCCTACAGTCAATTCTCTTTTTTATTTTAGATGTCTGTAAGAATCGATGAAGTTTTCTACCAGCCATCCTGAAGTTTTTTTGTTTCTTTAAAAACATAGCATTGCTTCTGTCTATGCCTGACAGCTCATTTGTAGATTATGGTAAGTGTACTGTGCTCTTGTTTCTCCTTGATTTTACATCTTTTATATCTTGTCATACTCTGAAATACAGGAAGTGAGACCTGTTTGTAAAAATTGTCTTCCAGGCTTACATTAAATTACAAGCTATATTTTTCCATCTTTTAAGATTTCTCACTGAAAAGTTGGCAGTAGAGATACCAAACTTTCCTCACGAGTATTTTCTAGGAATAGTTTATACAATTCACCTATCCAGAGCTTGTCCAGACCATTATCCTTGCTGTCCCTCTCGTTATCTCTCACTTCAAAGTTCTTGTAGATGCATTATAATTTTCACATGTCTCACAACAAAACATGGAATGTTTTCTTACTGTTTCTAATGTGACTTTCTACTGGGGGAGGTTGGTGCTTTTGACTGTTGCTGAATGACCACAGATAAACTTTCTGACATCTAGTGACAATGTGAAATAATTATTTTTCTGCTTGAGCATAATTCTGCTACCTCAGCATCAGTGTTCTCCATTTGCTCCATTCCTGCCACAAGGCTGCTCCAAAGGCTGCTTATGAAGCAGCTTATAAACCTGTAGCATTTTCCCTTGTTTTCCACATGTTCAGGAATCATCAGGCTTTCCAGCTCACACTCTGCTTTCAGCAGTCAGCTCAGCAGAAGCAGACAACTACCAAAAAGCTGAAGCCGCCATTGATTTCAACTGCTTGGCTTTTCTAAAAGGAAGCATTATACATGGGTATAGATATTTATCACAGATTCTTCTCATTTCATCTCCTAAAGGCTTAAGCAAATGTAATTAATCAATAATGAAGAGCCTAGTCTATATTTTACAGAGAGTCATATTTTAAGCTTGAAAAATGCGCCAAATGCCAATATGTGCTGATTGCAGACACCCCCAGCAGCAACCGCAATCCAATTTCTGCAAGAAGTTCCTATGCAGCCAACAGCCTGCCAGAAGACAACGAACAATGTGGGAGCAGATGTTTGCGGCCTTTTGTACCATACAGTATTTCTGTCAGAGGAGATAAGCCCTGCTTAGACTTCTTGTTCCACACGTTCTGTGAGGAGGAATGGAGGTAGCCAGCATGAACACTTATTTGGGTCAACCACAGGAAAAGGGTGCGGGGAATTACCGACAGTGCTGCTGGAGTCTGGTCAGCACCGGCTTTGGCAGTTGTTTATTTAGAGTACATCGATAGCTGCTGAATTCTGAATCTCTTCTTTGTGGTGTGGCCACAAGAAATGAAGACTTAAGCTTAAGAACATTAATATTAGGGGATTCTGATGTGCATTTTTATTCTGTCATTAGCAATAATTTGCAAAGGCAGAAACAAAACTAATCTCATAAATATTGTACTCTATCTTGGCAAAAAATGCACATAGAAGCTTTAACATTTTAAAATACTTACAGCTTCTGCATGAAAAACTGAACTGTGAAGCATCTATCTAAAAAAATGGGTTTTTTAAATAGCTTTCTGAAGGTCAGGTAATTATTTTTTAATATTATTACTTCATAATTTAGTTGGGTATAGATTATGTCTTATGAATGCCAAATACTTAATCCTCTCACTCCTTTTGTTGTCATTTTTGTGCATGTTGTTCATCACACCCTTGTCTAATGCAAAATTCTTCATTTTGACCTCCCAGTGATCTCAGTTGTTTTTCACAGAAGAACCTACCTTTCAGAAATGTTTATGGTAATATATTTTCAGTTATCATTTTCTTGCCATCTTTCACAATGCATTATAGCAGATGGTTACTAAAGGTAGGTTTCTACTCAGTAAGGCTTTAATTTCTACTAAAGTTGCATAAGAAAGATTCATGACCCAAGCTTAAAAATCCAGCACATTCTACATTCTACATTCTACATTCTACATTCTACTTCCTGTGTCTGTTTGTGAGACAGGTGGAGAGAATATTTTCAGGTCAATTTTGCTATCAAGAGAAATAGTTCAACAGAAAACGAGTTTTTCCAACAATGTCAGTTGAAATAGGATAAAATTTTAAGGATTAGGAATTGAGTGTAGAAAGTATAGGTCTGTTGAATGGACCTGACGTACTAATGTCCATGTAACTTACCAGCAACATACATTAAAATCCTTCCCCATTTCCCTCTCCCTTCAAATTCAACAGGTGGGCAGTCTATAGGTAACTGTCTCCCACCATAATGATCAGTTAATAGCCACTCAGTGACATTCACTACAAGCCCTGACATTAACCATTTGACTATTTTTACGCCTCAGGTTTTTGTACTGGTATTTGGCGTACGCAGAGGTCAAAGAGTGAATTTCAGCAAACTTATTTAATCGTGTTTCCTTCCAAAATTTCAACAAAGAAAGTATTACAACATTTTTTTGTCATGGTAGGTCAGATCACAGTCCATCTGGGTCCACATCCCCCTGTAAGCTGTCTCTAAAGTGGCCAACAGTGGATGCTAAGGGAATGAATGCAAGAGATGACACATCCATAGAGTGGTCCTCCAGAGGCACTGGCACTTAGCAGCTGAAAGAGATCCTGAACTAGACTGTCCTGTGCTACAGTTACCAAAGAGTATCTGTGAATTTATCAGCTCCTGTTCTTGACACTATATATTTCATGTCCGAAACATTCTGTGGCATTGAGTTCCACAATGTAATTACATTATGTGAAAAAGTACATCCCTTTGTTTATTTTAAATCTGCTGCCTGATAGGATTTCATTTGATTCCTCCTAATTCCTTGTATCACAGAAAATGATGACTAACCTCCCTTCCATTCACAAGTTCAGAGTTCTCTCTCAAATCCCTCCTTAAATTTTCTTTTGTAAGCTGGTGAGTCCAAATCTATTTTGGCTTTCTTCATACAAAAGCTATTCTAGCTGCTCAACATTTGCAATTTTCAGCTGTCATCTTTAGACTTGACTATCTTGAATAATTCTTCACCATTTTCAAACCTATCACTGGGATCTTCTCTGTCTATCCAAGATTGTTTATGGCCAGTTTATTGACCAGTATCCATGTCAGTACAGATACTTTCAGAGACTGCTTATAATATCCTTCATTGTGAAGCCAAGAATCCTGAAGAGAACTTTCTCTTTTATTATAAGATACCTCCATTTCTTTCAAAGACTTCAGTGAGGGACCTAAGCTTTTAAAAAACTTGAAAACATAAGTATACTATGAACACTGGGTGACCCTTGCCTGTTTGACCTCTAACATCTGTAATAACTTTGTGAAACACCACATCATGTACAGAGGCTTTGTTGATTTTTCTTCAACACATCAATCTGAACAAGGTGTTTGCTTTTTTGTATTATTTTGTATAGTTTCTACCAGTCTACTCATATGGACTTTCTTCTTATATGGCCTTTTTGTTTTAGAACAGCACCTGGAAGGCTTCATTTCCCTAGCCTCTATCAATTGCAAAAATAAACAGAGGGATTATTAATATTTGATTATCATTGAGACATCTGCAGTTATATCATTAAAACATATTTTCATTTTTTGTATTGTATGCACAACAAGTCAAGAGAACTTTAATAAAACATTAATACAATGCATTCGCAGAGCTCCAAAGACAAGTTTAACTGTAGAGATAGGCCTGAAGGCCCTTGGGAACTGATTCAAATCCCACCTGAGTCTTTTTGCAACTCCAAAGAGCTCTACTGCATTTAGATTGTTTGGTGACTGTGTGTTTGATGCAAAGAAATATTTGCAATCAAAATTTGTTGCAAAAAATGCTTATTACTGGTTACAATGTTATATAATATAATGTATATGAGGTTGATGCTGTTCTGTAGATTTCCTACTGACTGCAGCGAGCACAGAATAAAGCTAAACCATCCCCTTGTTTCTTTGTTTTGAGAAGCAAAGTCCATTTCAAGCAGAAGGAATTTTTCCATGAACTCTATGCCATGTTTTGGGAGAACAAAATCTCAAAGTCTTTACTCTGGAAAACTTTCATTGAAAGTAACAGCTTAATGCTAGGACTACAGAAAACCTATTCTGCCCCAAATAGTAAATATCTAACCTTAACTATTAAAAGTACTGCTTCAAAGTAAGGAAAAGAAAAGCTGATCTGGTATTTTATTGAACTTTATTTCATCCATGAAAAATTTAAATGAACAGTGACAGAAAAGTCAAGGCTGATATTTTATCTACCCTTCCTCCTTTTCTTACATATTTTTTGCATATTCCATATAACTCCTTATCAATTCATTTTAAAAAATGCATTTTATGTCTATTTTTCCAATGTTTTGACTCAAAACTTTCATGCATGCACTCTAATTTGCACATTAAAAGCCAATTTACAATGCAAAATTCCATACTAATTTTTATATGCAATTCAAATTGCCAGAACAATGGCGCATATATTAAAAAGACTGCATTTTGAAAATGTAATCTTATGCAGGCAATAGATTGCTATTGCACCTACAAAAGAATATCATAAAACAGTGAAACATGTCTCACAAGTCATAGCAAAAGACACATTAGCACTCTAAGCAGTAGTTTGTTTGCATGAGATTAGTACTGAGAAGCTTTACTGGGAAACCGAGTGCTTGGGTTTTCCATTAGAGTACTGAGTCCAAGATGCAGAGTGATTTTCATTTTTGTGTTGCTTCTGTTCTTCTAACCCACATGGAAATACCACTTACTTTGAATTTTCTGGAAAAATCCCGCTGAATTTTGAACAGAATACTCAGGTTTGTATGAAAATGTATGAAACAGATGAATAAGACTGTGTTGCCTGGATGCCTTTGGGGAAGCTATCATCATTAGTCTGCAGGCAGGAATACGATGTTGGACCTCAGCAGGGATGTTCGGAACAGCAGATAGGCAAAGGGAACGCAGAGTTTCCAAATCTGCACTTTACACCTGCCCTAGTAATTTCTCAATTAATACCAGAGGATGATTTGTACAACAATCAAGGGTAGACTCTGGCCAGCATTTAAGCAGTTAGATGGTACTGCTACAGAGGTATTATAAAGGTGTTTTGTCACAAGACCTAAAGAAAGGCAGAAATATTCACACCTTGGAGATCTCTGGTATCTCTGCAAATTGAATAAGATAGTGTGGCCTCAGTTCTACAGCCTGGACAAAATGGCTCACATTTGAGATTTTTCCATAACTATGAGGTAAAAAAAAAATCCCTTTTTGTTAATGATTCCTGAAATTCTGGACAGTCTGAAATTTTTAGTAGGCTCTATAAATGCCACTTTAAATGACAAAGACCCATTGCGCAGTCTGTGTATGTGACAATCCTGTTTCAAAGCATGCAGGGGGACAGACATAAAGGGACCTGCTGAAACGTACTTGTTATTTCTTAGAGTTAGTTTTGTTCTGATGAGTTGCTCTTAAGCTTTTACTATCCCGAGCTTTGTACTTTCCCCACTTAGTATGCTTGCACTAAGTTCCCTCTACACAGCCCTGAGTAAGAACAGGATGACCACAGCCACTCTGCAGAGCTACAGTTTATAATTTACACTGAGACCAAATGTTGGTCACTGGGGTAAATACTTTTTTCCATTGTCAACTAAAATCCACGTTATGTAGAGAAATTAATATTTACCATTTACACAGCATTTCATGTCTTTGACATACTGAAAACATTTTAAATTGATCAATCCTGTCTGTCATGCACACTGAGGTCAAACTTGGTTTTGCGGGCAGCAGTGTTATTCAAGATTAACTCAGTGCAACTCAGTTTCTCCAGCTTTACATGATAATATAATTAGGCTTTTAGTGTTTACAAATATTTTAGAGATGTTAAAACATTGAATCAGATTTTGTCCTGGTCTGCGAAGCTGTTGCTGTGGTCTTACAGGATTCCATATTTTTAAGCAATGGCAGGATCTACTCATTTTGAGGTTAAGCTTGTGTGACAGGTTTCTATGTTTGTGGGATAAAATTATGCCGGAGACAAATTCACTGAACACAGGTATTTCCCAGCACCCTACATCCTTGCTACATCTGCCCTACAAGTGTAAACATTCAGAGCAGGGCAAGGTGTTACTGAATTTACTCCTGGCTACACCAGTGCATGTAGATACAGGCAGACATTCATCCAGCAGAAGGAAGGGTTTCTCTTATTGCAAAGAAATGCTTGTAGTCTGGCACAGAGAAAGGAGAGTGAGCCTACAGACCTCTAACTAGGTCCAATACAGCAAATCCTCATCCTGCCAGCATTACTGCATTTTATCATATTAAAAATATATTTACATAATTGTAGATTTTTAAAAATGAAACAATCTCTCCTTAAATGAAGAGCAGATGGTTAATTCTTATTCATGGCCACAAGAGGAAAACCAAGAAATAACTGGCTTAATTTATAGCATGGAAGATTTAGCATAGACATTAGAAAAATGCTTTCCAACCTAAAGGATTGTTAAACACCAAAACAGGTTAGCTCGGAAGGCCAAAGACTAGGAAGGCTTTAGGAAACTGGAAGTTTTATGAACAGTTAGGCATACTTTTATTGAGGATAGTCTAGGATTCAGCTGGCCAGCTCAGTGTAGGGCAATGGACCACTGATCTCTTGAAATCCCATCCAGCTTTTCAGTACTATGATTCCAGCAGGGCAGGATTGCCCTTAGACTAGTGCAGCGCAAACAATCCTGAAAGTAAATGACCAACCTGAAACAATTGTACAACTGAATAAATTTAAGAGAAAGGCAATGTCCTTACAGCTTTCTTACTACACTCTATCTCAAAGTTATGTATTATATTGGGTCAGCCAAGAAAACAAATACCATATTCTGATGTAATCCAGTCCTGTCTGTGTTGCCCACATCACTGTTTCTTTTTCCCTATCTTGATTACAGATCAGAGTAGTAGAGGCTTAAAATTGCAGTTGTCAGAACAAGAGGTCACTTAAGTCATTGCAATTTTCAGAAATGTGGCTTATGCCCTCAGAATTTTCTCTGGGAACATTTTATTGTAAATGAAACATATTTCATATCACCCTGTCTTTGCAAGACTTTAGAAGAGCTGATAAAGTGGGACAGAATGGCTGAAGGGTTTTTGCTTGAGTTTTTTTTACTGCATAAACATTAGAACAATACATTCCTGGTTTGGCTACTTTTATGCCTAACTGCCTGCACTTCTGGTAAAGAAACAGTTTAAACTGAAAACTAATGCCCTATTGCAGTCTTGTTGCCTGCATCACCCCTTTAGAGAGGGCAAATCCTTTTGAGTAGCCAGAGCTCAGCCTCTGAACCAAATTCTTCACTGGTGTAACTTCTTTGCTGTGTATAAAACTGACTTTCGCTTTCTTCAATTTTGGAAATTTGTGACAAATTACATTTCTCTGTAAAAATCCAAACTCTGACCTGAATGCAGTCTTCCCCATTTAATACTGTAAAATTAGAAACTGAAAGCTGAAATGACACATTTGAAAATACAGTCATTTTATTAATATTAGAGGAAACAAAATGAAACAAGCAGCACATAAGCTTCACTAATGTTCCCCTTAAATCCTGGTTTTATTCTCACCAGCAAAATTACCTGTCTAGTTAGTGTCTAGAAAGCTAATAGTTGATTTTCAAATGTGCACTCATACTTTGCCCTTAAGTAAAATCAGTAAAGATGCAAATGGAATTCAAATGTTACAAACATTACATCAAATTCGGGTCCAAACCAAAACCAAATTATGTTCCCGTTTTGCATCAGTAAATCCCCAGTGCAGGTCAAAGGCACAACCAGTAGCCAACAGAATAAAAGACTCTAGCTGAGCTCTGAGCAAAAGCTTTACTGCACCAACCACACTGAAGCAGGAATAAAAAATACTAGCATAAAATAACAGTAGAAAGTAAGCTACATTTATTCTCTAAATAGCAGAAAAAGTAAGTGCATAGTATTTGTGGTTCTCAAATGCTTCAGAGGATTGCAGAGTATTTAGTGGAAATCTTTCAAAATTGCCAAGTAAACTGATGGACATCTTGTTTATACATGTTACATTACCGAAATTGGGCATTACTATATTTAAATGAGGTTTTGTTGAGGTTTTTCACGTCCTACCAGTTTTAGACTAAACCAAACAGTGGTTTATTGAAATTGAAACATTTTCCAGTCAGTCTGGCCTGACGACAAGCCTTAGGTGACTTTATTTCTGGCATTGTTTCAATTAAAAAAAAGAAAGTTTAAAGATGCTACGCTAATCATGTTAATGTCTTTTTGCTGCACAGAATTTTTTCCCAGCTTTTATATTTATTAGTTATATTTCCAAGACTTTAATATCTGACTTTAATCCTCTTTGCATTTATTCTGTATTCTAGATGAGTTAGGAGAGGTAAAAACCTAACCAAAGATTGGAATAGGGTGTTTAGAAAGTATGCTGTAAAGGGTAACTCCTAGTAGCTTCAACCATATACTCATGGGGTAACAGCAGCTGAAATATGAATCTAGCATCTGAGACAGTCTGAGACCAAGAAGCCAGTTAATTTACAATGACATCCTCTTTTCTCTTGGGCAAAAATAACCACTTACTGTGTAAAGATACTTACTGTGGTACCTACAGACCCTAACATACCTACTTCTCACTGTTCAAAGATACCCTGTTTTAAGCAAAAATGATACGTGCCTTACATGTGCACAGTTGTGCTAAAAGTTGCAGCTTTATCTTGCAGCCCCAGCAGTAATTCCTGTGCTTTTCTGCTTCTGCAACATTATACCCCCGTCTAGTCCAATCCCAACAAACCTGTAAGAAAAAACACATTTCCCTCACCTTTATGAACACAATTCACCCTCGCAGACTACTAAACCCAATTTAGTTCAGTTAGCAGGCCTAGCTCGTGGTTGCAATCGTTTTGCTAATTGAGTTCATTATTCTTACACATTGCTTTTTATTACAGGATTGATAGTTACAAAGCACCTGGCGGGGAACAACTCTTTTCCTTCTTCTTCTGCTGGCTAAATAGTTTCACAAGTTTAGTTTCTTAGGTAATTCTCAACGACTTGGATGTTTTCATTAGCCTTTGGCTATGTTTTGAAACTTTGTAGCCCCCACTGGGAAGATAGAGCCTTCCACCTCACACTTGTCCCCTTCAGTCATGGGGATGACTTTTACTTCACTCTCTGAAGTAGTCACAGTTACTCCAAATTTTGTGCATCCAGGATCTTTCAGTGAATTAATGGCATTTCACCTGAAAGGTCCAGTCTTCTCAGATTAAACTGGTCTTCCAGGAACGCCACCATGTTTCAAAACACTTATCTTCCCCTGCTTGTGACACTCTTATTGAAAGGATGGTCAGAGAGCAGTCGTTACAGTGGGGCTGCAGCCCTGAACAAAACAAAAGCTGGCAGACACAAGCAGAGCTACTCTTACAGCGTTTGCAGTCCACTGAAACAGATGTACTTATACCGATTGTTTGAAAGTGAGAAGTAAAGCGTGCACGCCCGGTGAGCCCATTCGGGCTGCTGCAGAAGTGGCGGCTTTACAGACTGACACATCTGAAAATGAAGCACTGAGAGGATCTCTACAAATAATTGCCCTGTGCTCTCCACAGTTTGGGGAAGGGGATGTCTTGGGGATCCCATCTTTAGATAAAAAGACATAAGGTAAAAGGCTAAAATACATTACTCATGATCATTAGTGTCTTAGTCATGTGAGAACTACAAAAAGAACCAACAACTGGTTAGATTTGCATGTTGTGCATGCAACATACTGCTCCTCAACACATTTCTCAGTTCATGAAGAGAGCTGGATCAGCAAGCTGGAAGGGCGGCTCTGCAGGACGCTGCCTGCTCTTCTCAGTGACCCTGATGATTACTTCATCAGGGTGTTTTGTGGAGACAATAGCAAATTTTCTAACTCCACCTGTACTTTAAGAAAGGTTACTCTTTTGCAAACTTTCCACACATTAAACAACTTCAAACGTTTCCAGAAATGACAAAAAGCAGATCAGCAGTAGGCTGTAGTACTTTCCACTGACTTCAGTGGCTTTAGTTCAGGCAATTTGAGATGCACTGATATTTAAAATGACCTATGAAGCTGACCTTTACATTGAGAGCCAAAAATATTTCAGGATTTTGAGAAAAGGAGGCTAATATTGATACAGAGTGTGTACCAGTAATTAAAGCATAGAATAAAGAATAAGATTGTGGTAATTAACCAAAAGAAATGTTTTTTGAAGCCCAGAATATTCAGAGTTCAGGTTAGATATAGTAGAAATAAAATAAGTTAAAATAGCAATGTGTCCTTAAGGTACCTAAACAACTGAAACCTCACTTCAGAGGGAAGTCACACAACAATCAGATGATTAGAATTAAAGCATTCTTTGGTGCATTTAGCTCCTAAATAATTAAACCTGTTTTTTAAAGCCATATTTACATTTTTGATGTAAATGTTGTTTTCCAGCCTGAGAATACCACTCAAGGCTATTATTCACAGAGTTCTTAAGATAAAATTGTATAGAAACATTCACCCTGCACAACATGGTGTCCCATATACAACCCATTAGCTAACCTCCTTAGGTTCTCAGTCCAGAAAGCAGTTCAGAGCACCTAATTTGATGTCCTTAAACAGTTCAGAGCATGAAAACTAAGCAAGCATCTTGTTCCCAGGACCAAGAACCATGGTCCCACTGCTTGTGTGCCCAGCACCACCCTGCATGTTTCTCTACCCGCATCGCCCACTAGGAATGTGTTAACATGTAAACCCTACTGCAACTGCATGGCACTGCTGTTTTGTGTGGCCACTCTCTTCCTACAGGGCAAGAAGCAGGTAAGAAAATGGGTTTGGCAAGTAGTGATCATGGAATCATAGCATGGTCTGGCTTGGAAGGGACCTTTAAAGGTCATGTAGCCCAACCCCCCTGCCATAGGCAGGGACATCTTCAATTAGATCAGGTTGCTTAATGCCCCATCCAACCTTGAACACTTCCAGCGAGGAGGCATCCACAACTTCTCTGGGCAACCTGTTCCAGTGTCTCACCACCCTCAGTGTAAAACATTTCTTCCTTATGTCCAATCTAAATCTACCCTCTTTCAGTTTAAAATTGTTGGCCCTTGTTCTGTCATCACAGGCCTTGGTAAAAAAACCTTTATCTTTCATATAAGCCCCCTTTAAGTAATGAAAGGCTGCAATAAGGTCTTCCTGGAGTCTTCTCTTCCCCAGGCTGAACAACCCCAACTCTCTCAGCCTGGCCTCATAGGAGAGGTGCTCCAGCCCTCGGATCATTTTGGTGGCCCTCCTCTGGACCCGCTCCAACAGGTCCATGTCTTCCCTGTGCTGAGGGCCCCAGAGCTGGACGCAGCACTCCAGGTGAGGTCTCACCAGAGCAGAGCAGAGGGGCAGAATCACCTCCCTCGACCTGCTGGCCACGCTGCTTGTCATGCAGCCCAGGATTCGGTTGGCTTTCTGGGCTGCAAGCGCACATTGCCGGCTCATGTCCAGCTTTTCATCCACCAGCACCCCCAAGTCCTTCTCTGCAGGGCTGCTCTCAATCTCTTCATCCCCCAACCTGTACTGATATCGGGGGTTTCCCCGTCCCAGGTGCAGGACCTTGCACTTGGCCTTGTTGAACCTCCTGGGGATTCACATGATGCTATGGTGTCTTACTACTGGGGCTGAGGAAGTCAGTTCATCTTGATATTCTGAAGCCTTCAGTGTGGATGGTGCCAAGTGCAGACTGTTTCTACAGTGATTTTGCTGTCCCCACCAGTCTGCCATCCTAGACAGCTGCTACCTTCCCTGGGGCTAAAGCCAGCCCTGACAGGTACACAGGGACTGCAACAAAAAACCAATATGTGAACTACAACTGATAATTAACATTAGATGGCTTTTGTGCCTGTGAAAAGCAAACCACTCATTTACATGCCTTCAGAAAAGATACTTATGGAAAGTAAAGTATAAAATGGAAATTAGAAGACCTAGGTGAGAATTTGACAAGCAAATAGGCACTGACGTAAGACAAATTACAGAGAACTTTATTACAACAGTAAAGATACAAATTATGGATCCATGAGACTCCCAAGAAAATAAAAACAACAATTACAAATAATAAAGCCTCTGTATCCCATTTCAAATATAATATGCACTCACAGAAAAACACAAAGAAGTGTAATAAGAATGATAAGAGGTAGGGGATAGTTTTTACATGAAGAGATATTAAATAGACTCCTCACTTTAGAATAAAGATGATAGGGAAGGAAAACATGATGATTTTATATAAAATCCTGATTAGAGAATGATTATGCACCATTTTTTTTAATACAAAAACTAGAGTACATCACACAATTATCAGGCAGAAGAATTAAATACACAGGCATATTTTTTCACATTCATTAAACCATTAAACTAATTGTCACAGGATTTTTTGGATGCCAAAATAATTAATAGGTTCCAGACTGTCTTGATGCCTGATTTTTATAATCTGGAAGAGTTACAACAGAAGGAAATATAATCTTTTATGGTTTTATATACACTTTCTCTTATTATGTATTGCTGGTCACTGTCAGAGGCAAGATGCTAATTAGATGGACCTTTGATCTGACCAGCACAGTTAGTCTGAAGTGTTATGCAAAACAAATAATCACCCCTGTTTAGCTTTTTTTTTCAAGCAGAGAACATTAGTTAAAATCGTATTTTTCTCGTAATAAAAATACAACAACAGCAGAAGGATTACAGAGTAAATAACATAGATATTAATACAAAAGATAAATTTAAAATAAAAACAAGGCAGGATGCATCCAACCACACTTCAAGAATGAGAAAGTTCATGAGCTAACATACAAACGTTCTCTTTTAAGTCATCTAATTATCTAATAGTATTATAAGTCTTTTAGCATGGGCATATATCTACAAAATTAAGACAAAAAAAGATTTCTAGGAATTATGGGAACCTTTATCACAAGGTCAAGTGGTTGACACAGTCTCTAATGACAGACTTATAAAAGGCCTAACCATGAGCATGATAGGACAAACAGCTCTGCCCATGTAAAGGAAAACCATGCTCCTTATCATCTAAGTGTGCTGACAAAATGGAAAAACAAGTGCCTACACCTTATTTCTGTTTTTTAAAGAAAGTTTTTCAAAGTCCCTCTTCAGAAGATGATCAGGAAAGGCTATAAGAATGATCCAGAGCATGGAAAGCATCTTCTCTACAGACAAATTTAAAAGATTAATTGTGATTAACTTAGGGAAGAGCACAGAAGACTAAAAAATGCTATAGGGAAGATAGAGCAGGAGTTTGAATTTAATTCAAAGCAATTAAATGATGGCAGTTTCTTAAATAATTCTCTTTCTTACTTCTCTCTTACTTCTCATGTACCCTGTAATTAGAGTGTAGATAAAAAATGTCATTGAGCACAGAAGTTAAAAAGGAATTAAACATTTCTATGGATTTCAAGTATATGCAGAGTTCTAATTAATCTGAATACCCCGGCATATTAAATGTGAGACTTTGAGGCATAAATCAGTCTCTGACTATTAGAGATTGGAGTGAAACCTAACATCCAAGACAGGTGCAGAATATCTTTAGTTGACAACCGCAGGGCTTCTTCCGCCTTTCTCAGAAGTATTTGGAATTGACCACTTCTGAAGGTACAACAATGCAATCCATATGCAATTACAAATACATTTTCAATTTCTGTACTCCTGCCATGACAAGAACAATTAAGTAGTGCTGTGGAAAGATCAAGCCCAGTTGCAGCATTCCTCTGTTTGGGACTGGTGGCATTTGCAGTGAAATGAGGAGCCAGTAGCCCAAAATGAGAAAGAGGAAGAGGAAAGAAAAAAAGAAGGCTTTTGGTTAGAAACCAGGGTAGATAGGCAGCTGTAAGCATGTCAGATATGATGATTTCAATGTTTGTGTTTGCTGATTAGGGTTAAAGGAGAGGAGTATGCAGAGGAAAAGACAGAAGAGGAGGCTGGCCAGTATGTACCTGTAGGCAACTTGGCACAGATATCTATGGCAGCCATGTTTTGCAGGGAATGGAGGGAAGCTGGAGACCTTAGAAAAAAAGAAATGACAAGGCATAAAGACTGCTGCTAGTAGGACATTAGGGTCAATGGCCATTAAACATGAGGACTACATGAAGGAGCTGGAACGGATAGAAGAGCTGAACCCAGGTCTAAGAGTAGTGTTTATCCATGTGGAGCCTTCATACAACTAAGTCCCCTTGTAGATACTGCTTGTAAGTATTGACCTAGCTGACAAGAATTGTCCTGGGGTCCAGTAGCAGAACTGTCTCCTCTGATGCCAGTAATGGAACAGTTAGGGAGACATGGTCTGCTTTCCACCATAGCCTTGGCCTGGTCTTGGGAGAGAAGAAAAGCTGAGCCTCAGCTTCCAACATGGTTGATAAAGGGCAATGCCTTTCTGCCTGTGCCCCTGCTGTTTGTGGGTCTTCAGAAGCAAGGAATGATGTATGTATCTCTGAGACTTTTTTTAACAGTGAGTTGTGGCAATTACACTCACGGTGTGAAGAAGCTAGGAAAAGAAACAAGAGGAGAAGCATGCTAAACTCTGTATGTCCTGTAAGCACATTCTACATGATCTCCGAGCAAACCTCGAAGAAACTGTGCTACTATCGTGATGATCAAGTACATCTCACTAAGTACATAGAGGAAGGCAACTGCTGTAGAATGAAATGCTACCACTTAGCTTTGGGGAGGTATCTATCTATACTTTAGAATACCCGGAAAAATAAGTATGTTGTACATTGGCAACATTTTCAGATTACCAATTTTTTTTACAAAGTTCACTTAGAACTATAAAAAAGTAGAAAAATCTCCAAGGGCTGGTGAAACTAGGCTAACTGGCAATACAGACAGATAAAGTCAAATGCTGATAAATGCATGACGGTGCTGATTGGAGGAATTCCTTCAGTTACTGATAAACAGAATGGATTCCACCTTTACTGTAACTACTCAAGAAAAAGGGCTAGGCATTGTACTAGACAGCTAACTGAAGACACCTGTTCATTGCATGCTTATATTCCAAAGAACAAATAAAATACAGGAGCTACAAAAGACCACCATATAATATACTGATGATCCAAGTATATAATAAATACACTTTCACCACATACAATAAAATATAGGGAAATAAAAAGAAGTGGTTCGGATGTGAATGAAAAAAGCACTGGGGACTTACAAAAGCACCTAAAAAGTTGGACTCTTCTACTTTAAAGTGAGAAAACAAGAAAGGAAATTAAAGAGATATATAACACAATATATATTGGAAAGAAGACACATCAAGTATTCCTATTTATAACCTTTAAAATTGGAAGAGTCATTCAAACAAACTGAAAAATAGTAGACTGCTACGAGTATTTTTTTGATACAGACAACACATCTTGTTACCCAGCTCCAGTAATGACAATATATTAACTTCTAAAAATGTATCATCCTGTATCAGAATGAAAAATACAAAGTTATGAGGGACATTGACACTAATATAGATCAAGAGTCTTTTATATGTTGCAGAAGATGTAAAAAATACAGAAAAAAATTGCCATTGCCATACTGTGCTAGTGTAATCACCTAACACTGCAACAATATTCTACTTTAAAACATATCTTGTTGAGAAAAAACAGCTACTTTATTTAGTAATAAGTGTTATGGTTCAGAAACTTAGTGACTGCTTTCTTCTAAAAATATATGCACTCTCATCCAAAATAAGAAGAATTCAATGCTTTCATTTGTAGCTGTAAAAACCTAATATAATTACACTCAACTTGTTGTGGTACTGGGAGCAGAACTCAGCTGCATATTTTTCGCTATTTTTTGTATTTATAACATTGTAAAAATAATATATGCATCCTTAGGACTTGATTCTGTGACATTTACCAAGTCCCACTGAGTCGGGAGCCAAGTCTGCAAAATCATACTCATGAGAATACACTCCCCAAGTCAGGTCAGCGAATAAAAGCTCCTCACATGAGTAAGGCTATAAGAATAGACTACAGGAGGTCAAGGTCAGCGGTGAGTTTTGGCTGAGTCAGGGTTGGAGGATAAGGCCCTTATGAATCCTATAAACAGTTCATTGTTAAAAGAGGTCAGATAGAATTCTGGAAGTATTTTGGAAAAAGAAACCACTGCGTGACTAATGACGGACACCTACCCAACCCTCTCTGCTTATTAATGTGACATTTGTTTGGAACCAACACATATTATAAATAAAAGATATTTTTAGGACGTGCCAGGGAAATGCATTCAGATTTTGAGAGAATAATTTGAATGTATTTAAAGTGTTGCACTGTATCAAAGGAATGGTTGTTACTGCATACAAAAAAGGTATTAAAAACTAGTGGTTTCTGTTGATTCTGACAGAAACAGGAAACCAGGCCAAGGATGCTAAGAATGGGATTTACTTGCCTGACAGCTAAGACCTGGTACCTAGAATCCTTTTACCGTAAGTCGAGAGAAGCAGGTGCCTCCACAGACAATTAACCCACCCTAAGGCTTTAGTTTGGCACAAACTTAAACTGGCCTAACTGAGCACCAACACTGGGAAAAGCAGTTACCCCAAGGCCCTTTTCCCAGCATCAGTGGTTTGTTCCCAGTTCTGTAGAATACCTAGATGATTATTGTACGTCCCTTCCAACTGAACTCAACTCCTCTTCTCTTCTCTTCTCTTCTCTTCTCTTCTCTTCTCTTCTCTTCTCTTCTCTTCTCTTCTCTTCTCTTCTCTTCTCTTCTCTTCTCTTCTCTTCTCTTCTCTTCTCTTCTCTTCTCTTCTCTTCTCTGTTCATTTTTGTTGGCATAAGGGTTCAGTAAACTTGATGGGTGATATTATTGAAACCAGTCCCTCCCACCTTGTCCTTTCTTCCCTCAAGGTTATTTTTCAGTTGGATCAGTTCTCTGATCTGAAAACTATGCAGTGGTGGCTGGGCAACGGACAGGAGGAATGGTGGGCCAAAATGACGGTTTCTTTCAACCTGAGATTTAGAGGTAAGTGTTTGGCAAAGGCTCTGAATGAGCCATGTGGGTCTGACACTTCACTGCTGTCAATACAGGGAGGTCGTCTTCTATTCTTCTGTTCCCCTCCCCGCTGCCAGCTGCAGGACTTCCCTTGGCAATGGCTGTGGCACTAGTAAAAGCCTTCTGTGACTGGAAACACCTTCATAACCTGGCAGAAAATTAAACCATTAAAAAAAGTAAATAGATGGTAGTGGCTTAGCAGGTAGAATTGGATCAGAGAGGTGTCAGATGTGCAGCAGAGCTGGCAAACAAATAGCCTGGATGACCTAGGGATGAGGGTAGGAAGCAAAGAGATGAACAGGAAGTCTGGGACCACCCTTTCAACAGTCATGAGTTGTTAGATCAGCTGCTCATCAAACCACACCCTCAGGACCCCCTTCCATATTATGTTGCATGTGATCTAATTGCAGGCAGATACAGAAAGGGACAGTCTTGCTTTCCTCCAGGCCTCCAACTGCACATTCCTGGTAGGCATGACAGCAGATGGGAGGGGACAGGAGGCCCAGCATCTAGAATTGGGTTGGATTATGCAAAATGCACCCTAAAATAAGTAGTAAACCAGGTTGTATCAATTGCCCTTTGGAGTTCTTATCTTTCTTCATCAAGTAGAAGGAGCGTAGACAAAGAACTCACACTGGAACCCTGGTTTCAAAACAGCTGAAGCTGAATGAGATGAAATTCAACTGATGCATTCATTCTGTGCTGTCCCTGTCTGCAGTCTCCACTCTACCACGCTGTAGCCTCGCATTTCGAAGGAATGCATTTGTGCTAAATATTTCTTTTCTGTTTTACAATAAAAATGACAACGAAAATGAAAACACACCTAAAAAGTGAAAGAAATTGGAATGACCTGCTGATAAATGCATTACCATATCTGTTCCCGAAAGAGTTGCAAGTCTGTTGCATAGTATTGACACTGTCCTCTTGCAATGCAAAATGAAGTCAAAACAGAAAGGCCACAAAGGAAAAAAGGGCAAGTTTCTAAACACTACTGATGAGTCCTAATGAGGCTGTAGCTGGAAGAATAAACACAGAGCAAAGAGCTCCTTCAACAGCTGTTGAGACAGTGTGCGCTCACAGAGCTTTCATCAGTGCTAGCAGGGGTTATTCTGTGGAAAGAACAAAGAAGCCTCAGAGCCTGGGCCACGAAGGGAAAACCGGCGGAAACAAAAAGGCCACTTGGACAATAGTCAGGGACTTCGTTAGGTCCCATTATCTTCCCCTCCCTCACTTTGAGGAATACCTTCATTGTTTCAGAAGCCTCGTTGACTTGAAATATGTTATTGGCTTGAGCATGTTATTGACTTCAATGAAGCTATTTAAAACAAGAAGGTGCTGTTCAATATAAGCATGAATAGCAAGATGGAATTTTTTCCTTAGTGGTTAAAAGACTATTTCCTATGATTAATTATCGAACAAAGCATAGAAAAACACGTCTATGAAGCACTGGCATCTGTAATGGATACTGACTGACTTCAGTGAGACTACTCCGATTCATGTTGATATTCTGTAATTAAAGATACTGAAAAAATGTGATTCTCACACACTGAAATAAAGGTATCTTACATCACCACCCTTGAATCAAAGCTTTTATTTTTACTACCAAAGTATTGATTTCTAATTGCACCTTATTTGTGTTTCCTAGAGGGTTTAATAAACATATTGACCACCTCCTTTAGGAAAACAATTTATTTATATCTTTTGTGTTTGACTGGCTGAAAACATTCTTCAAGGAAACAACTGTCTAGACATGATGACAATAAACCCTCTGTTGCTAGAATGGCGGGAAAAGAGGTTGCCCTCAGCAAGCAGTATTTCCCAAAGAAGTCATGAGCTGTTTGCCAGGCTGTCATGTGTTTAAATAATCATTTCAGACAATCATTCTTCATAAGAAGTCTTAAGTATAATTTCCTGATGTGGAACACATCAATGATTTATGGCTCTGTATGTTTTTTTCCATGAACAAAGCTTTATTCTGTTGGGAGAACTGAAAGGTATGTTACACCCATCAATGCCAGGACAGGGACCAATGCCTCATCAGCCCCACACTGGTTTCATGGTATGATTGTGTAATTCCTGCCACATGAACTGTTTGAAAAGGGATGACAGGCACATACGCAATTAGCACAAACACTGTAGTTAGTGGTAAAAAATGCCGATGCTGGTTACAATGCGATCAGTAGGGCCACTATCACTTCCTGATGATTTGCCTGACTATGGTCAAGACACATTCCAGTTAAAAATTCAAGGGACATTCTCCCACTACTAAGGCGGGAACAGATTCCTGATGAAAAAAAGATAGAAAATTTTAATCTGTCATTTTTTTCTAAGAGTTTTAGTTTCACGTCCCTACCCCAGAGGTTGCTCCATTGGGATGAGCTCCTGTGCTTGCACACAGCTTCAGCCTGGCTCTAGAAACCCAAACTATCTGAGTGTGAAAATGAGAAAGGGACGCTGAGTATAAATAGAAAGTGAAATTCATGATTTGGTTTCATGGTGCAAGCAAAAAGGAAGTAAAAGTCAGAAATGCTTTATAACATTAATTTCACTTGGCAGAGATAAGAATTTGGATTTTTTTTTTTTAAACCAAGAGCTTCTTTCTCCATCTAGCAAAGTTGGCAGATGTTATCAAGAACAGGGCTCAGTTTTGGGGCCAGTCTTGTTTAATATCTTTGTCAATGATCTGGATGAGGGCATTGAGTGTGCCCTCAGTAAGTTTGCAGATGACACCAAGTTGGGTGGGAGTGTTGATCTGCTGGAGGGTAGGATGGCCCGGCAGAGGGACCTGGACAGGCTGGATCGATGGGCCGAGGCCAACTGTATGAAGTTCAACAAGGCCAAGTGTCGGGTCACAACAACCCCATGCAACGCTACAGGCTTGGGGAAGAGTGGCTGGAAAGCTGCCTGGCTGAAAAGGACCTGGGGGTGTTGGTCGACAGCCGGCTGAACATGAGCCAGCAGTGTGCCAGGTGGCCAAGAAGGCCAACAGCATCCTGGCTTGTATCAGGAATGGTGTGGCCAGCAGGAGCAGGGAGGTGATTGTGCCCCTGTAATCGGTGCTGGTGAGGCCGCACCTGGAATACTGTGTCCAGTTTTGGGCCCCTCAACACAAGAAGGACATTGAGGTGCTGGAGCGTGTCCAGAGAAGGGCAACGAAGCTGGTGAAGGGTCTGGAGCACAGGCCTTCTGAGGAGCGGCTGAGGGAACTGGGGTTGTTTAGCCTGGAGAAGAGGAGGCTGAGGGGAGACCTTATCACTCTCTACAACTCCCTGAAAGGAGGTTGTAGTGAGGTGGGTGTTGGTCTCTTCTCCCATGTAGTTAGTGATAGGACGAGAGGAAATGGGCTTAAACTGCGCCAGGGGAGGTTTAGGTTGGAAATTAGGAAAAATTTCTTTACGGAAAGGGTGGTCAAGAATTGGAACAGGCTGCCCAGAGAGGTGGTGGAGTCACCATCCCTGGAGGGGTTCAAAAAACATGTAGACATGGCACTTTGGGACATGGTTTAGTAGACATGGTGGTGTTGGGTTGATGGTTGGACTGATGATCTTAGAGGTCTTTTCCAACCTTAATGATTCTATTCTAGTTTTATTTTCATTAAAAAATAATCCAGCCACCAAGCCAGGAAACATGAAATTAATTATTACTCTACCCTTAATTGGTTTAGTGGTGGACTTGGTAGTGTTAGGTTAATGCTTGGACTGGATGATCTTAAAAGCCTTTTCCAACCTAAACGAATCTGTGATTCTAAGAATACATCAGGCCCTGTGTCTTAATTCAAAGCCTGCTGAAGGAAGTGTAAGGGGGTTTTTTGATGCTTATGGCTTTTGCATCAAGCTTTTTATTTTATGTATCAGGGTTGAGGTGTCATGATACACTGTACTAAGTTATTACTTGAAGTACTCTGAATGAGTCAGCTTTGTGGTTTCTGAGGAATGTGTTGTGCTTCTAGGAATTCAACCTGGATCTCTGGGCCTGTAGATATGGCCTCTAATGTGCTGAGCCAGACTGACGGCTCAGGGAATAATGAGTTTTACATAACAAGCTCTAAATCTGTGCATTATTTTTTACAGTTGTGAAGGAAATAGATATTAAAGGTAGAAGCAAGAAAATAAAACCAGCAGATAACAATGGGAACACAGGAAGAGAAAGAAACCCCATCCCACTTCAAAGTATTAGGTACTATTCAGGTGACAGCAGTTGTAGCAAACACTTAGATAGTGGTATCTTGAGGAGAAAGAACAGCAGTGCATTAAGTTTTCTTTGTGGCATTGCAAATTCTTATACGAGACAGTTTGCTTGTTCCTTAAATGTACAGCCCCAAGTCTGCGATTGTCTGTTGTTTCTTGAAAGATGGGGTATCTTGTACATTTTAGTAAGTAGGCACTCTGAGTTTCATTTTAAGGTTAATGCTGACATCAATTGTCAGCATTTTATGATGTTTCCGCTGATAATTTAAAAAGTCTGACTGCTAAAGTTAATCATTCAGAAACTGCATCACTTTCTCCATTTACTGTGAACCTCATTTATTTGATTGGAAGTATTTCCTCTGTACTACATAAACACACCAACAGGCAGGCAAAACACCTGCTTTCTCTTAAATAAATTTCTGGCAACTGAATGCAGATATATGTATTCCTAATGTATATCATAAGTGTAAATTAAGCTCTCAAAAATAAGAAATTGCAAAAAAAAGCATTGTTTATACAATCTTAATTAGTTCTCTTTGAAATATCATTCATCTTGTACTATACCGTCCATTTTCCTTAAGATTCCCCTTTTATTTTGTACATAGCATGGATTACATTTTAGAAATGAAAGAAGATACAACAAATGAGACTGTTATCTAAACCAGAAGTGGTTTTATTGTCATTTTTATACATAATTGTGCATGATTTTTTGAGAAAGCACAGATAATTACACCATGGAATTATAATGATGTTCCCAAGGGTCATCAGCAGCATTGGACCTTTAAGAGTCACAAAGAAACCTTTACCACTTGAACCAAAGACACTGGCACAAGTACTATCTTGTCTCTTTGTATGGATAAGCCACTGGCAAATAGTGGATTTCAAATCATTTGCTGGGTAACAGAGAAACTTAGGAATCCTGACTTGATTTCTGGGAAGACTGACTTCAGTTCTACACAGGTTATAAACTTTTGTCTTGTCTTTTCACATTCCCTTTTCCTCATTCCCTTCTGTTCTGGCTCCTTGCTCCTATCCATTCCTTCAGCTCCTTCTGGTACCATCTTCCCCAGCTCTATGTGGTTGTTCTTCTCATGTTTCTGTATCTCTAAACCCTGACAGTCATCATGAATCACCTCATCCCTTCCTGTTTTTCAAATCTCTTCATCTGTCAAGCTACCACTTCCTTCTTCTCACTGAATAGATAGGGAATCTTCCAAGAGAATTTCTCTTGCCTTGGTTTCAGGGACTAACATCAGAGAAGCTTCCAAGTTCCCAGGATGGTGCACTGGAGATGAGGTCCCACTCTATGCCAGGAGTCTTGAGAAAGCATATTTATAAACTTCAGTGAGATAATGCAAACATATTGGGCATACAAAAATAATGAAGAGTCCTTTGCAGTGAAAGCAGGGTCTGAGGGGAAATTTTGTTGTTAACCGTTTCCTCAACAAGAAAGGTTTTTCCTACTGCACATCTGACTGTGAGGCATTTACTTGTACGAACACTTCCAGCAACTTGTACAAACTCTTCCAGTCCTTTCCTGAATTAAGGACTGTGGAATGGATCCTATGCACAGGCCACGACTGAATGAATCTCCTTCACACCCACTTGTCTGCATAGCTATTCACCAGCTCACATCATCTAAGAATGTTTCCAATTTCCTTTAATCATGTTAACCAGTTTAAGTTCTACGGCAGACCCAGCAGTTATTCTGGTTAACTCCATGCAGCCCCTACTGTCCGAAAGGCCTTTCACTTATTGTGTAAGATACTCTAGAAGAACAGCATTGTCATACGATTCTTGGTCTGTAAATATTAGAGAATAATTCATCCATCAGTTATGTGGGCTCTCTTTCAAGAACTATAATAAGTGACGTGGTTGATTTTGAAACACAAGAACAGTTGTTTTGTTTTTTTTAAACGCAGGACCATCAAACTAGGCAGCTATATTTCATTTTCTTTCTTCTCATTCTGCATTTGGAGTGCCTGTTGTTATAGGCAGACTCTTTGTTACCCGTCTCCACATTTCTTTTTGTTTTGCTTTACAGCAGAAGCAAAAATTCTGCCAGCTGGCCTCACCCTGGCCTTAAATGTACTCTATAGCTCTGGGCACAGGAGATTTTCTCCATGTGAAAATTTCCCTTTTTGCACATACTTACAGAGTCAGTCATTTGATTGGCTTCCTTTCCCTCCTTTGCTTGTCTCTCTGGTTGTGTCATTCCCAAATATGCATAATCATGAATTAGCCCCACCTCATGTCTTAATGCATCCATTTGGGACCTTTTGTCTGTTTTCTACTTTTCCCTCTGAAATAAATATTCCAGTCACATTTTCAAGCTTTATTTCACAACAGTGAAAATATAAGCTGAAATTCTTGCACAACCACTTGATCCACAGAGCTTTAAGAAGAATGCTGATGATGAAACTTGTGATAAAACTGTAAAAGTTGGCAATAAGGAGTTTGAGAGAAAGCACATATCTGCTTTGCACTTTGATTATCAACCTGCCTTTCATCCACACTTTGCAGACATACCTGATTCTCATCTGGTCTTTAGATAGCTCCAAAGCTTAGCCATGAGGGGAAAAAACTTAGTACAGGATTACCTCTTAGATCTGGCTCAAGCTGTTCTGTACTTGGCATACATCTAGCCTGGTGCGTGCCCTTACAGCCTATCCATTTTATGCCACTTTTAGCCGGCTGACATCAGCCAGCGCATGTTGGAAGGGAAATGGCAATTACAGGCAGGCTATAGATAGCCATGGAGTAGCATCTTATCGGCACTACAAATATTTTCAAAAACTTAAAAAACCCCCAACCAAGCAAACCACAAACCAGCCTAAGATCACACTAAGCTTTACCTCCTTTGCTAGTAGACGGATGAAAAGCAGGATCAGGCCAGGCCTAGTCTGAGAGGACATCCCACGCTCTGCCAAAGCAGTTTGCACAGACAGCCTGAGTGCATTTCAGAGTGCATAATCTCAGAAAACCGGGATGCTGCTGGAAACTCTGGAAAACACCTAACGCTTCCAGGGGGAACGCGGGGAGGGTAACAGATGGCTGGGGCCTTCTGATCAGCGCACACTGGGCAGCTGAGGCTTGGCAGCAGACCTCACCCACAGGCTCGAGTCACTCTGCGTCACTTTGTGAGGGAACCGTCAAAACGGATCCCGCCTTCCTGCAGCGTGCCTCGGGAGGAGCCTGGGCGCCAGCTCCAACGGGCAAACGAGGGCCGTCGAGTCCACCTCAAGCCCCCGGTCACCTGCGCGCAGGCCGCCCCCCGCGGCGCGGCCCTGGGGCGCCCTCCCCGCAGCTCCCGTCCCCCGGTAGCAACCGGCAGAGCTCCAGGCCTCGGAGCGGGGCCGGCGCGGCCGGAACCCCTCAGCGAGCCCGCCCCGCCCCGCCGCCGGCTGAGGGGGACGCAGGGAGGCGGGAGCCTGCCCAGCCACTCCGCGCCGCCGCCAGCTGAGTGACGTCCGCCGCACCCAATGGGCGCCGAGGCGGGGCCGAGAGGGCGGGCCCTTGGCGGTGGGCGGGCCCATGGCGGCGGCCGCCCCGCAGGAGCCGGTGCGGTGCGGTGCGGCGCGGCGGGGCGGGGCGCTCCGGCGGCCGGAGCGGAGCGGGGCTGTGCCGGGCCGGGGCGAGAGGAGGGTGCTATGCTGCTTCACCTGGTAGCCGAGTTTGACCTGCGGAGGGATGTGGCGCCCTGGCTGGCGGCGCGGGGTTGGGCCGCGGCTCTAGGTAACGCCGCGGCGGGTGGCGCTGCGCCGGGGCCGCCCGCTCCCCGGGGAGGGCCGAGGCGAGCCCCCTCCCTCCCTGCCTCCGGCCGCCCGCCTGCTCGCTGCCGGCCGCCTCCGTGCGCTGCCCTCTCCCGCGGGCGGAGGAGCCGGGCCTGAGGCGAGAGCCCCGGGTATAGCTCCCCGGGGGCCTGCGCCCTGGGCCGCGCTTTCCACTCAGGGCCGCGCCGCCTCCGGCCGCGGCGGGCCCGGGGGTAATGGCGGCGGGGGGGGAGGGGGTGCCCTCTCCGGAGCAGGGGCCGGGGGAGCGGGCGCTGGCTCCCCCTCGGCCGGGCTCCAGAGGAGCGAGCCCCGGCCCCGGGCCGCCTGTCCGTCAGGGGGGCTCGTCCCTCGGGTGCCTGAGGCGGGGCAGTTCGATGTCTTCAAGGAACTTCTCATGTGCCGAAAGCACTTCTGCACGTCTGCTACATTCCTCAGCTTGTTTCTTTCTTTTGCTTCTTCACACATGGGGTGGGTTTTTTTGTTGCTTTTTTTTTTTTTTTTTTTGGTTTGGTTTGGTTTTGGCTTTTGTTCCCCAAAAGGCTTTTAGTATGACTGCTCCTCCCACACTACTCCCCTTTCTTGGGGGTGGGAGAAAAACCCCAAACACTTCTGTCTACGTGGTAAATGAGTGCTAGTTAAAATTAGATGAAGTGTTAGCTGTCACAGCATCATGCGATAGCAAGTGTAGCAAGAGCTTAACATGGTGGTTGGAAAAAAAGAATGACCCCACTGTATTCTTGGGCCTGTGGTTTTTTGCTTGTGTTTTGTCTCATTCATCTGCATAGCAGATGGCTCGGTGGTTCTTTTCAGAAACTGATGGAAGCCTTAGTCTAAAAAAACCAATCCTGTAATAATTATTACTTCAGTAGAAATAGATGGTAGTTGATGTGCCCTGTGATGAGCTTGAAACCTCAGCTCCTTTGGTTGCTTTTAACTAACTCAAAATATTTAACTTGCTTCCCATGTTGAGGGGTTGTTATCGAATAGTTTCCTAAAAACTTGTTTGGAGGTAAACCAGAAAATACCAGTCTTATAAAAGAAAATTATTCACTAAGCCATTAGTTACAAAATCTGTTAAAAATTATTTCACATATACTAGATAGCTTACTGAACAATTGTTGAATGGTGTACTGAAGAGGTTTGAGGTAAAATTCTGAAATTCTCCATGCATAATTGCTTCGTGTATGAATTTATCAGTTCATCTGTGATGAATTCAATGAGTCAACCTATGTGTTTATGTCATAACCATCTTAAAATGGTGCTGACGTGTTTGGGAAAGGGACAATCGTATTCAGCTTTTTAAAATGTAATACAGATTCTTTGTTCAGTAAATGCCCCTGGTAATACAGAATCAGAAGAATCTAGGTTGGAAGGTGCATCTGATCACATATCAGCATTGCTGTATTGCATTTCAACTTTTGTCTGTGTATACTGACTTTTTCCCCTGATGTAGTGCTGTTGTGTTAGGAATGTGAAGGTGGGAGGTAGGAATTTGAAAAGATTAATTTAAACATCAGAGAAATACCTATTCACAGAAAGCAAGTAATTTTTAGGAATCACGGTACTTTTTGTTGGTGTTTTCAGATGTTACTGTTTTTCATATTTATTATTTTATTTCCTGAGGACTTGAAAGCCCTTGATAGCATGTGAGAATTTCTAATTGCGTGAGAGCTGGGAGTAGCTATGATGATGGTGGGGGGGAGCGGCAAGTGAAGATAGCCAGCCTTGTTCTCTTTATTCTGCTTATTTTTGTATGAGCTGCATATAATGGCCTTCAGGAAATCAAACTGTGCATTCTCCTGAGTATGTTGATAAGTGTTGTTTGCTGGGCAGGCAGGTTGAGTTGGTTCTTTTGCAGCCCTTCATATGCTGGTCTCAGATGTGGGGATGAGGAAGAACTGGTAATTCTCATGCAGAGTTTTACTGCAGGACTTTCCAAGAGCAGAGATGATTGCCACTTCTTCTTTGGCTCCATATTCTCACCAACAATGTTCAGTGACATGAAACTTACTTCTGATATGGAACTTTTTCAACACCTTTAAGATCTCTGTGTTGGGTGATAGAGAAGTTCATTGACATGGAAATTTCTTATGGACCTTCTTGTCTCCTAAATTCTGTTCTGAGGAAGTATTGTATGAGAGAGAAGTGTGGAGACTAGTACTCATATTGAAAGTTTGAGGTGGTGGTTAAATTCTGGGAAGTTTCCACTAGAAGAAGAGCAGAATATATGGTTATATGAGACTTTCTCAGTTGTCACTGGCTAGCCTTAATGTAGTGGTGTTGTAGTGTACTGTAGTGATCTGAAACCAGTAGAAAGTGATGCATTGTTAAATGTACACTAAGGTTTTTCATTGTCCTCTTGCAACAAAATACAGAATTTATTTCCTTCTGATAATACTCGTTAAAAGTTTTTTTTTCTTATCACTGCAAGCTGTATAAGCCAGTTTATAGTATCAGGCTTGTGCAACTAAGTTTCACATCTTCCTTCTATCAACGCTTTGTGATAACTGCAAAGTAAATAGTGTCGAACTTGACTAAATGCTTGCTGAGAGTTGTGGAGAATTCTTTTTGTTGATGCTTACTGAACCACAGGCTACCTTTATCTTAAAACTAGGACAAATCTTGCAGCTGTCAACCTTGTTAAGGGCAAAATTTCCACTTTCACTGAAAGTTCCATCCAAGATAAACACATTTTTGGTGGCTGCAGCAATTAGAAAACAGAAAAGCAGCATCAGGAAAGCATGCATTTTTGTCATCTTGAGTATGACATTTTATCTTTTTTTTCTGGTGTTTTCCTTTTTATTTTGCACTGTTTTGTTGGGATGTGCTCTTTTCTGTTTGTGTCCATCCTAGCTTCCTGCTCATCTGTTTCCCTTTTAACCCTACTCTTTCATTCACACCCCACATCATATCTCTTGTATATCTCTTGTCTTGTATTGCCTAATTCCCTTGTACCTGTAGGTATGTTGCATATATATATGTGGTGCTTAATCTTGTGGTTCTTGGGTTGGGGGAGGGGGGGTTGTAGAGCTAATCTCGGAAGATGTAGTTTATTTCCAGGCATTCCTTTGGGATGCTGAAGGGGCAGGTGGGAGCAAGTGGCACTTTTCCTCAGGCTAGTTGTGTCTCCCTGTAGCTGAGGATTGGAGTGCAGCTTAACTGTTTGAACCCCATGTGTGTATAATGGATAAATGCAATTTTTTTTTTTTTTCTGTGAATGGAAGATAGTGAAAAAGCACACTCCATTTTCATCGTAAAAGGTAGTGGCCATTAGCATCACGATTATAAGGAAGAGATAGGCATTTACATAAATAATTCTTCCCTGTGTGTTTTGAAACCCCTTACCTATTTTGTGTTGATCTGGTTTATATCACGGTGTAGGAAATATTCTCTCTCCCTTTCCAGAAGGGAGTAATTTTGGCATGTACAAAGAAGTATTTATATATAAAAATGTATTTAGTATCTTTGCTTAAAGTGTATATAGATTGTATGATGAACCAGCTCAAATGAAAATGCTGTGCCTTTTGGTACTTCCCATTTCAGATACTTCTGAGAATGCATCAGCACTCTACGTTGTAAATGTTGAAAGAAATGGAAAAATTATTTATACCTGGAAGGTAAGTCTGTCTCAGAACTTAATAAAAATATAGCAGAGAATAACTCTGTATGTGTATCTATGCCTAATTGAGTCCTTGTAGTTCAAAATTTTTTT
This sequence comes from Pelecanus crispus, assembly GCF_030463565.1. Taxonomy (NCBI): domain Eukaryota; kingdom Metazoa; phylum Chordata; class Aves; order Pelecaniformes; family Pelecanidae; genus Pelecanus; species Pelecanus crispus. The sequence continues at coordinate 14,292,483 of NC_134643.1, forward strand.
GCAGTGAAGTTTAGAACGTGAAAACTTGACTGATTACAACTTGGGGGGTTGGGCAATGGGAAAATACCTGTCTCCACTTCAGACAAAGGTCAAGAATGATGAAATAGAGAGTAAAGTACTGACCTGATTAAGTCCATAGGGTTTTTGCGGTTGGTTTTTTGGGGGCCAGAATCTCACCCTGAATGAAATGCCATTTCTTTAACAGACAAACTCTTTGTAAGCAGCACATTCTTTCACTCAGAATTTCTCAGGGAAGCCTGATTATTAAATTCATGTGCACTGCTTTAGTTAAATATGTTTCCTCCTACCAATATGTATGTTAAGATGCCATTTATGTAACATAACTTCTGCCTTTCTTCTTTATTACTTTAAGATTCATCTATAGCACTTTATTGCAAGTAGTCTGAAGTAACTGTTGTTTATTTGATGTCTTGAAGTATCTATAGCTATCCTTTTTAACATAGGATTCTGTTCTCCATGGCATATGTATAGCTTTTGGGTTGAAACATCTGTAGTTCCATGAGATTTTTCAATCTGTTTGGGAAGGTTTCCCCTTGATGAGACAAGCTGTGGTTCTTTTCTGTGCATCTTGGAGAAATCTGTAGACCCAGCTGTATTCTGGAGAATCTTGGTTCCTGAAGAGTACAGGTTGGAGGTAGCAGACTCCAGTAGAATAGGGCTGCCTTTTGTCCCCCTCCTGTTCAACAGTGCTAAAACTCTCCAGCTTCCCTAGGGTTAAGGGAAGAGGTGAGGCCTTCATCAAGGTATAATACACTTTAACTGTGGGTGGATGTTTCCTTTAGTACAAGCATAGGGAGGGGAGTCTGTAGCAGACAACAGTAACCATAAAAACAACACTAAAGAATGTGTCAAGTTTGGGTTTGGTTTTTTTTTTTTTTTTTGCATTGCTCAAAACTCTAGAAGGACTTAATGAACGTAACCCATCTAGCTCCCAACAGGAGATCTGGTACTGCATATGTGTGATGTTGCTCCTTTCTAGCATCTGTGGAATCTCACGCTAAGCTTTTTTGGGCTTCTGATGGTGGACTCCAGCTGCCTTCTATGCTGTTCAGGCTCTTGCAGCTGGCACAAGGAATGAGTTGTAGCTCGAGGTTAACACATCTAAACGTAGGTGTCTGCCTGCGTGCTAGGTGTCTAAGCTCCTGTTGTAGTCAGTAGGGATCTGGTCAGAACAGTTGGAGTTCAGAGAACTGGCCACTTGTAGCCTGTATTTGGGAAGAGGTGTGTGGGGTGGAGGAGGTGGACAAATACCCACTAGACTCCATTGACTGAATAGGCCAATGACTCTCTGGAGGATTTAAACATGTAGGCTTAGTTCCCCGAACCTAGAGGTAAAGGTTGCATAGGAAGTCACTGAAAATATTCCCAAAATTAGGAAAGAGGAACTACAGCAAACAAAGTGACCTCTGCAGCCCGTGTGATAGGAATGGCTGGATAACAAAGCCTGAGAACTGGAACTAGCAAACTGCACAGCTGTGCTGCAGTTTTCACCTCTCAAATGCCATCCCGAAGGAGATGCTGCTGCTTTTTATTTTCCTGTTCTCTTACTGTGATAGTCTGATCTTTTTGTCCTGAGTAAGTCAGCCTGCTGAAGAACCAGCATCTATTTATTCCTCTATTGGGAAGGATGCTGACATACTTTGTTTGCTTCTACTATGAGTGTGTTTTACACTCACTAATGGGCAAACTGGAAGATACTTCCTGGAGTCTTCTCACAAAGAACAAATGTATCTTAAGGTGGTATTGCATTAAATGCTTCTCCCAGAGAGAAGTTGTTCATAGCGTGTGGTACACATTTCTTTCTTGGATCAATAAAAATTCTGCTCATCAGCTGAAAGTGTTGGTACCCACTTAGATGCATTGATGTCGATGGCAGTCAATACCTCCACACTTGTCTGTGTGGATGATAAGAACATGTGAGTATGTCTGCCCCAAAGCTTGTGTTGGTCAGGGTGGCTTGTATATTGGTAGGAGCGTACAGGGTGGCTCAGGCTGTGGCTGCACAGCACTCACCCAGTGTCCTGAACAGGCTGGGTGCTGAGCTCCTAGCGCTGTGCCTTTCCTGATGTCCATGCTTTTGTTACAGTAGTTATGTCTGTGTCAGCTGCAGTCACACCTTGGGACTGTGATACCTTAAAGCAGGACTGAATATTTTTCTTCCTTTCTCTCAAGAGTAGAATGCTAAAAACCAGCAAGTGTTGGGAGGATTGTGTGTCTCTTTTTACACTTTACTACGGACTTAACAAGGATGCAATCCAAATATTTCCTGTTCTGAAACAGTCCATTGACAGTGTATGGGTATAGTTCTGTGGCTTTGGAGTTTACTGCAGACCTTTTAAGAGGAGTATCCATTCATATTTACATAGAAGATAAAAGAGTTTTGGCGTATGCATCTTAGCGAATGACAAGTAGTTTTAGGCCCCAATTTGAGACTACTTTTAAATTTTTACAAGCTTGTTCTAAAATATAAGTATTCTTTGCACTTTGCTTTTGTTCTGCTAATATACATCATCACACTGGAAAGCTTACCTGGGGAAAACAGACTGCTTTTCGTGTCTGGAGCTAGTCCTTCTGTTTCCTTAAACTTATGTTATTGTGGTGTAATTACAGGTTCTAACAAACTACAGATCTTACTGAATTGTTAAGGCAGTTTAATGTCTCTTTCTCTCTCTCCCCTCCCCGCTTCATGATAAACTATTTATAACTAATGAGCTACCACTTCTGCAAGATGCAGCTATGTGTCTGTGAGCCTTTCCTGTTGGCTTTATAGCAGCAAACTTTAGCTGTGACATTGTCAGTGAGGATAGTGCACAAACAAGGATGTAAACTAAACTGAGCTGCCCTGGCTTGTTTCCTAATAGATACAAATAGGAAACAACCTTTGTCTGCTAAGTGGAAGAAAATCAAGCACGTTCTGCATGAAATCAGGGGAAGGTGGAGAATGAGCTTTATTTTCAAGCTTATTTTAGAGTATTGCGTTGTACTGCAGTTTTGACAGTGTCCGTCTTTTCGTGACATTGATAGTTGGTGTAAAGGAAGATATTTTTAACAGAAGTGAAGTCTAGTGTCAGTGCTTCTATTTTGCAAGGCAATACAAGAATCTTTAGAGTGAACGCGAAAACATGAAAAGTGTCTTAGCTTATGCACAGATATGGGCACTGATGTAGTCCTGTTATCAGTCTTGTAAAGTGTATTTTTCAGTAGCTAAGTATAGAGGATGTCAGCATTTCAGACACACTTGGAAAGAACGTTTATTTGTGAAATCACTTGCTTAACCTTAAATTATGAGGCCTGAAACCTGTGTCTTAATATAAAGACATTTTGTTTTCCTTGTTTAAATTAGAAGTCAAAGACTTTTGTCATTGCCACAACAATAATGAGACACTCAGAAACAGACCCCTTAGGAAGAGAATACTCAGGCTTTTGTTTTAACTTCACAAAGCAAGATGCCATAACTTTGTAAATAACCACAGATTTCTCCCCTCTCCCCCCAAGCTGTAGTTAAAAACAATGATGCTCACTGTTTGAGTGCAAGCCTGTGTGGCTGGATTTAGTTTCAACAGTTTAGCAATTTAGTGCCTATACCTAGAGCACGTTAATGGACTTCAGCTTGATTTGATATACAATATATGCTGCCAAGCAGAATTTACTTTTAAATTTTTTTTTTTAATATTTTGAAAATTTAAAGCATGGTAAAAATTACCAAGAAGAAAAGTTTTGATTTGTATAGACTTAGAAGTGCCCCAAACAAAATCATTGTGTGTTATTATCAATAAGCTAGAAAGGATGTGTATTATGTTTCCTTTCAAAGGCAGCAGGCTCATGGCGTCATCTGAGCTTGTGAAATATATTTAGCCTTCAAACAGTCATTTCCTAAGGCAGAGCTGAAATCCTCTTTCGAGCCTGCAGCCAGATCACTGGAAGCTGTGTTTGGTGATGTTTGGTGTGTCTGTGCTCCCTTTTGGAGCAATGACCCACCGAGTTGGTGAGATTTGGAATACCAGCCTTAAATCTTTCAGGGGCCATAGCATCCCCTTTCATTCTTGTACAGACATCTCTCTTCCTGGCTCTACTGCCTATAACTAAAACCAGTTTAAAACCATAGTGAGAGAGAGGCACTTGGCTTATGCAACAGCTTGTGGGCTGTGGATTGGCCACATTTCAGCTTTATCCCATGTGTTAGTTCTAAAAGGGAAAAAAAAAAAAATCTTTGTTCTCTTTTCTTGCCTCGCTTTCTTGGAATTAGATAATTAACTGCCTGTTTATGGGACAGGGAAATGTGTGAGGATGTGTGTCAAGGGGTGGGGAGAAGAGGAGATGGAGGTAGGAAAAAATAAAAACAATGTTTAACTTTGTATATATTTACATTGCCAGTGCTAATTTCTTTTCATCCATAGGGAAATCGGAGAAATACTCACATTGGATTGTATGATCCTCAAACTAAGCAAAATGAGGTGAGAGCAATACCAGGCTTCTCCCTGGTGAAGACAGTGCTGTAGAGTTTCAGATTTTGATGTCTTGCAACACAGTATGTTCTGTCCTTCAGGAGTGTATGCTTGTTTGAAACAGAAGAGAGACCAGAGAAGGTATTCGAATGGTGCTCAGTAGTATTAAGATGCAGAACATTACAGAACATCTGAATGACTTGGGAGTAGTAAAGCATCATGTCTGCAATCTTTATTTCTAAACAACCAATTCAAGTCCTTTCCACTCCTTTTCACGCTGAACATGTGTGCTAAGAAGTAAATGTTATGGGTTTGCTTTGTTATGTGTGCATCCTCAGTCTGTTTGGTGCTACCAATTGTAAGAAATTATTCTAAAACTGAATGTACTGCAATTCAGTGGCTGTAATTGTGATAACAGGCCTTTGCAGGTGTCCCCATAACAGTATGAAATGGGTGAAATCTCATATTTACAAAAAGGTCTGCTGGGCTGCTCTGGTGGCAATGTAGAGCTCAAAAAGAACCAGTAAGAAACAAACAAATGAGAAAAAAGAGAAGTGATACAATTGAGGCTTGAAATGTGGTTGTTCTGGCTGTGAAATGATTTGCTTTAAAAATAAAAATGGTGTGCTGGTCAGCAGTGTTTTCCTAAGGAGAGGTATAGTTAAAAAAATAATTTATTAACATTAATGTGTTTCTCTATAGCACCTCTATATGTTTGAGAGGGATCTACGCATAATCAGTTGTTCGGTCAACAATGAAAGGACATTATTGGGTAAATATGTGTTTTATCATTAAATTTTTTTGTGTCATGACAAAGATGATTTAGTTTAGTAGGATGATATGTTTGTGTCTAGAATTATTTAAATCTGTTTTGACCCATATGTTGCCCGCAGCAGTCTATTTGGTGATGGATCCACTGAAATGCATAATGTAGATAACAACATAAAGACACAGCTCTAACGATATTGCTGTTTTATTAAAACAAAAATGTAAGACACACTGACCCTTTGTTCACTTCACCCTCCTGCATTTATACATGCCTCCTACATCTAGAAGAGCTTCTGTTGTTCCTTTAAAGTATATGTTTTTGGTAAAAAACATTCGTGATGCTTGCTCTCCAAGAATATTTAATGAAATTAATATAAAATATGCGTGCTCACTGTGGTTGTGTTGGTTTTCTTTTTCCCCTTAGCGGTCAGCTTCCGTCAGTATGCAGAGGAAGAAAGAGTAAGTCGGCTATTACAGTCAGGTACTACAAGTGGATTGTTTTAATACTGTTAGAAATACTGTACCCTTTTGCCTTTCTTTCCCCCACATAATTTCTGTTGAGAAAACAAAATTGTGTATAAAAAAGAATGTTATCTAAAGCATGTTCTTTTTTGCAGTATCCAAGTATTTAACCTTGTTAATTGAAATTCATCCCATTAATAATGTGAGAGTCCTAAAGGCTGTGGATAGCTGTGTTCGAGTACAGGTAAATTATTCAACTAATCTAAATATAAACCTTTTTAATCTAATATGCTAGAGAGCAAAAGTGGTTGAGTGCAGAAATATCTCATGTTATCTTGCAACTGTGTGCCCATGAGTGTGCCCATGTTTCTTCATAGAATGAAAAAAAATGAGAAACTTCATAAAACGCTTGATGTAGACTATTTCTCTGACACGAAGGCTACTTTTTTTATTTCTATTCAGTCCCCTGAAGTTTGCAATTATAGTGATTGGTGACTATTAGTCTGTAATAACAGCTATTTTTATTAATTAAATATCATTACTGTGCCTGTCTTAATTTAAAAATATGTAAGTATCCAGCTAAAAAGACTATTTTAGATAAGTGTTTGAAACTACTTTGGTTATTTACTTACTTTTGTGAAACTTTCTGTATAGTTTCTTTATCCAGTTGAAGGCAGAAATACTTCTACAAAAAGTCGCCTCTTGCTAGCTTCAGAAGACAAATGTGAGTTAGTATTTTGAAAGTACATTGTCATTCTTTTGCTTTCAGATGATTGTTATAGATTATATTTTTTGTAGACTTTTATTGGCAAAAAAACAGAAAGAAAAAAGGGTGAGAGCTATTCTAGGTATTTCTAATGTCTTTCAAAAACTGTATAGTTTAATGGGATTTCTTTTTTCAATGTTAGCAGAATGACCAGCTTTGCAATTATTTGCTTATTTCATGCATTCATCGGTCATCTTGATTTCTAAAAAAGCTAAAATTTTTACAGCTGCCTATATAAATTCAGAGCAGATCAGTTGACTGAGATGGATTGTGATTTAATACGTGATAAGTGGGATAAGAATAGGATGACAGTTCCTTGGATTCAGCTAACTTTGCATATTCAGCCTAATCTAATGGGATGGAATGGATAGAGGTGCACACTTGGAAAAGGCTGTTTATCGCTCTTGCCTTTCAGTCTTATTATAGGGTGAGATCGCTATTCCCATCTTTTTGGAGAGGTCCATCTTCTCTGCTAAGCTAGACACCAACCTTTAGGTAGCTGGACTTAGGTGGGTAGAGTTGGCCTCCTAATACGTTCACATAGTGCTGTGAACTGTAACAGAAACATTTATAACATCTGCTGGGTGAATCTTACACCGGCAAACTACCAATAGCTTTTAGGAATTTTGCATGGGAAAGGACTGTGAGGTGGTATTCATGCTAGGAAGTGAAACAGGGCTAGAGTGTAGCCTCAGGCACAGGCATGCTGCTCTGCGTGCTTTCTTTGTAAGTGTGCTCCTTGGCTTGGTTTGGCATGTTTCAGTTAGCACTTTTCCTGACGGTGCTGCGCTGATGTGGGCAGAGAACTGTTTCCACGAGGTGGTATGGCTGAGGCCACCCTGGGCTCGGGAAACAAATCGAGTCCAGGCCTCTGCATAGGCACCTGTGTTCCTGTATCACAGATTTCCTCTTACACTGAGTTGAACTTTCCTGGCCCTAATGTGTTGTTATAGCATTCTAAGAGGTGAGATTGTTTAATAAGCTGTATAAAAGCATATAAAAATGTATGTTTGTAATGATTTTTTTAATGTATTTTAAAGATATTGAACAATTTGACATTCATGTTGCAGAAGAAGAACACAAAGTGGTAAGACTTGAAAAATCTTGGGGTTTGAGTGTTTTTGCTTTAATTAAAAATTTAAACATCTGTAATTTTAGTTAACTGTTTTTGTAGCTTTATACTTGGGCAACACAAAGTATATTAAAGAAAGTACTAATAGTATGGCAACTTATGCAGCTAACCGCAAAGCTGATTGAAAAACCTGTATACCATGTAATCTATGAGGAAATTTACTTATTGGTTTTTGTTTGTTGCTGAATGTGTCTGTGTTTAGAAGTTGAGAGTAAACACAGTGTATATACATTTTTAAACCATTTAAAATATTTGCAGAGTCACCTTCCTAACTGCGATTTGGGAGTGTCTGTGTCCTCCTAAAGGATTCATTTAAGAAACAAGCAAACAAACAAAAGACACAAAACTTAGATACATTCCAAGTACTGTGAACATTCCTATCTCTTTTTCCCCTCATCTCTTTTTCCTGTTTTTGACATGAATTTGTCTTCAACAAATTGTGGATGTTGTGCTTAAAAGACTTATTATTAATGAACATACACCTAATATAGTAAAGAATTGTGTCATGAAAGCCCATGTTTTGCTTTTTGGAGACAAATGTACGCTTGGAAGGAAAAAGTTAAGGTCCTGATTTGCAGTCACTTTGAAGTCTTTCATGGTTTTGTCAAAGTTTATCGTTGCTTTTAAAGCAGATAGTCTTTACTCCACTACTGTAGTCTAGCATATAAAACCTAAGAGTGTAACCAGAAAAAAGAGATCAATCTGATGTGCTTCTAACAGATTTGTTCTAGTTGTCATGAAATCTCCCTATGTCTTTCAAGAGTGCATTTGTACAATCCCAACAGTTTTCTGCAGTTATAGCCCTTTCCCTGCTGCCAGTACTGTCCATCATGTAGCTGAGACTTTGGACAGGAATCCCTTTTGGAGCTAACACATCTTCTTTCAGTAGTTAATGGTGCTGAACTGACTGTGGTATTTCACTGCTCTCCCCTTCTCTATGATGACAAGTGCTGTCTGTTTTGCTTTGTTCACTTTGAGCAGCTTAAGTGGTGAATTTCTTGCACACAAGGAAATCTCAAAGAAAATATTTGGTAATAGGCCTACCCTGAAAACTGTGCTTCTGATCTCTTTAAACTGAGCACCTTGCACACAAGAAAGGTGGACTTTGTGCAGCTAAGAGTAACATTCCCTCCAGGCACCTTAGTATTTGCACCTCTTCTGTCACTGTTTTTCTCTTTAAAGCACAGACTGTGTGTAATTGTTATAGAACCTTATTTGACAACTTCTAATACTCGTTCTTTCCCTTTAGGTGATTCAAAACTCAGGTCAGCTTCCAAGAGCCAGAGTGGCAGATGATCTCGTTTGGGCACAATGGGATATGATGGAACAAAGGCTCTTCTACATTGTTCCAAAGGTGAGATGAAAGTTATTCTAGTAGTCTGGTTCCTGCCTGTCTCATGACAGTAAAGTTTTGAGTGTGTCGGGTAATAATAGTGTGAGTCTGTTGTTCATTATAGTAGTCTGTCTTCTTTCTGCCTCAAATAACTTGAAGCAAAAGCCAGACTTGCCTTAACTGCTCTTTGTGCATAGTAAATTGGAAGAAGACTGTCAGTCTTAGTGTTTTCTATGAAAAAGGGTGGGTTTGTTACGTTTTTTGTCTTTAAAAAGGTCTTTGATTCAAAAGGATCTAAATCTACCAAAAACTGTTGTGAGTATAACGCCTCTGTTCTAGAGAATTCACATCTATAAAGTATGTTGTACACAGACTTAGTGAGTGACCAAGGGCAGGCTCTTGGCTAGAAATGCTGAAACTCTGGGTTTGCGGGGTTTTTTTGTTGTTGTTTTGTCTGAGGGACTATTTGCACTTGATGTATTCTACCTAAATGAAAATTGTTTTTTCTTAACTCTTCTTAGCCACCAAAAATATATGAGTGTTAGGAAATAACAGGAAGTGAACTGTGATGGAGAAATGTATTCCTGTTTTTGTTTGAGATACCCTTTTTGAACTGGCCAAAATAAGATACCATTCCTTTTGCTGTATAGGTAGTTATAGAAAACGTTTTTTTAACTTTCTAGAATGTGTGTGTGTGTGAGAAACATGTAATACTGTGCTTCAAGTGAGGGCCCACGCAATTATAGATGATTGGCAGATAATGATCTGGGACAGGAAGGAAGCATGTCATAGTGCTATTGTGGGGGGTTCTGTGTGGTTTTTAAAGTTGTCTTTTGTCCCCTAACTCCTGTATATCTGTTACCAAAGTGTGTTGAGTGTGGAGAATGGTGTGGAGTATCCAGTCACTTTTCAGTCTATATGATATGCTTTCTATTTTATCAGCTACAAAACACGTCCTCTTAATTCCAGGAATCAAAGAGTACTTTAAAATGTGTCCAGTTTTATCCTGATGAAAATTTTAACTCAATAGTAAGTCATGACTATTTTATTATACAATGGTTTTGAGTGGGATATGATTATGTTTTCCAGGTACTGATACAGAGATCTGTTTCAGTGTCTTTTATTATTGGAATTTTTTCAGAGGAAAACTGGGGTTTGTTTTTCTATTTGTTTTTTGCATTATAATTCTTTTCAAGAATATATCCAGTCAGATTCAGATTGTACCATGGTAAGGTACCTTCAGTGGAATTGCACAGATACTGGCCTAGAAGTGACATTCATGACATTATACTGATCTTATACTCAAGTATTGTAAAGCAGGGTTATCAAATACACTAGGCAAAGAAACTCTGTACTAATTTTGTGTCAGTTTTAAGCGAGACAGGAAAATCTGTTGTGGCCAAAATACAGAGAACAGAACAGAAAAATTACAACTGTTGAACATGTAATTGTTACTAGACTTCTGTTCCAGTGACTGAAATGCTCTAATGCAGCAGGTTAAATATCTCACAATTTATTTTCTTTTTTTTTTTTTTCTAAAGAATCTATTTTATGTTTTTTGGGGAGACTAAGGACTAGAAGAGGATAAATAAACTTTGTTAAAATGCTGAATCTGGTGAAATGTGAGACACATTTTACTGGTCTGAAATATTAATCATAGTATACTGACTTCATTAAATAACAGTTTTGTTTTTGATTAACAGCTGGAATCACACCTGGATATTTCTGTAAATGACACACAAATAAAGTAAGTTTAGTAAGTTTTTTTCTAATATTTTGTTTTGCTTTCCTTTTAATATATGGGGTAATGTTTTCCAAACTTGTCCAAACCACAGTATCTTTGTTTTCAGTTGCCTGCATGGTACTGGAACATAAGAATAATATGAACACTGTGTCCAAATCCCCAGTTCCTCTCATTTTCATCAGCGTCAACTGTAAAATGTAATTTAATCTGTGACTGCTTTTTGGTGCCATTTTTAAAAATTATTTGTCTGAAGAGATAGCTATAGGTTAAACCATCCTTCCTCTGAGTATTCTGTACCTATTTAAATTAATTTGTTTTAATCTTGGGCTGGTTGTAGTGGTGATGTCTAAATTCTGGTCAAGGGAAGCTCTGAATTTTTAATTGCTGTTACATGTTTTACTGGGCAGTTAACCAGATGAGCAGGGCCTTTTTATAGCCTATGAGACACTGCATGTACTCTTTTCTCCTCCAGCATGCTATTGCCAGGCAGCCTGTACTTTCAAAGGCTAAGATTCGTCTGATTCTGTTTGTGTCTGCCATGCATATGACTGTATCTGAGCTTGTCTCCTTAAGGCTCCCTTTTAGTTGAGAAGAAAGCTAGTCAGGATGGTCAGACTCTCAGTCATAATTCATCTCATCCTCCTCTGTCTTCAATGAGTTGAATTTACATTCCAAAAGGGCCTGTTTCTCTTTGTGAATACAAAAAAGGGAGGCCAAAGCTACTAGAACAGATATCAATAACTGAAGGTCATTGAGTTCCACCCTGCCCAAACTGTGGCTCTCAGAATGTCTCAGTGCTATGCAGAAGGCTCAGCGTGGTGCTAGTGCACATGCAGGTTGTCCTAAAGGGGCAGTGTAACCTCTTGCAGTTAGTACAGAAAAAATTCTTTTAAAAACTCTTCTAAGAGCCACAATGCTATAACTTCTTTTTTCAAAATTATTGCAGAAGACCTAGGGGAAAATCCCTACAGGATCAAAATCCTTTCTGGGGAAAAAAAAAACCAACAACCAACCAAAAAAACCCCAAGAACAAAAAGGCCAAAGCAGACTGACTACAATCTTCTGTTGCATGTTCTGCATGGCAAGAGTAGGACTTGTAGATTTTAAAGATATGTAAAACCATTAAAGCACAGGCAGCACGAGACTGAAAAAGAATGTCATGGTCTAACAAGTTCCATGTGAGTGTGATTTTTTTTTTTTTTTTTGGTGCTTTCCTTTTGCAATATTTCTGCTGAAATTAGTGTGCCTAATTGCAGATTAAAACGTAGCTTTACAGACATAAGAATGGTGGAGTTAGGCTGCAAAACCATTTAGTTCTCAGGTATGATGAATGTTTGGATTTCCAGTATTTCATCAGAACTTGCTTTTACTTTAGGAATGGTTGGACAATGCTGTAGTAAGTGAATATGAAATTTGCAGGTTGTCCTGGTTTTGGCTGGGATAGAGTTAATTTTCTTCCTAGTAGCAGGCATAGTGCTGTGTTTTGGATTTAGTAGGAGAAGAATGTTGATAACACACTGATGTTTTAGTTGTTGCTGAGTACTGCTTATGCTAGTCAAAGACTTTTCAGCTTCCCATGCTCTGCCAGGTGCACAAGAAACTGGGAGGGGACACAGCCAGGACAACTGACCCAAACTGCCCAAAGAGCTATTCCATACCATATGGCGTCATGCTCAGTATAGAAACTGGGGGGGGTTGGCCGGGGGGCAGTGATCGCTGCTCGGGAGCTGTCTGGGTATCGGTCGGCTGGTGGTGAGCAATTGCATTGTGCATCACTTGCTTTGTATATTATTATTGTTATTATCATTATTATATTGTTATTATTATCATTACTATTTTACTTTATTTCAATTATTAAACTGTTCTTATCTCAGCCCAGGAGTGTTTCTCACTCTTACTCCTCCGATTCTCTCCCCCATCCCATCGGGGTAGAGGGAGTGAGCGAGCGGCTGCGTGGTGCTTAGTTGCTGGCTGGGGCTAAACCATGACACAGGTGTAATCAGAATTATTGGTTTCTAATAACAGTGTGCGGTCTTGGGATGTTCATTTCTAACAGCATTGAGCGGACTGGTTAAAGCCTAATTTAATTTGCATTAGAGAACATTTTATTATAATTTAATTGGTATGTTTTGCTTACATAGTGACTGTTCTTGTCATCTTTGTGTTGTGATGAATCTCTGTGGATGAAGAAGTGATTTACTTAGTGATCTTTATTTGTTCATAGACTTGTGAATTTTGGATACGATTACTGTCAAGCCCAAGATGTTGCATCTAAATCTTTGAATCTTCAGGTTTTTACAAATAAAGCAGGTAACGAATAAATACAAGTATTGTCAAAATGATGTCCACTAGTAATTACCATGCAGTGTAATCGTATTTGATTACTAAATTTCCTCATAAGACATTATATATGTTTGTATTTTTTGTGGGGTGTTTTTTTGTATGTGTGAGATTGTTATGCCTTTAGAGTATGCTTGACAGGTAACTGTGAGGAGAGGGAGAAGACAACTGTGCACTATTTATCTTACCCTTAAGTTTTTTTACCCTCTGAAAGCTGCATTGGAAGTCGAGCTGAAGAGTACCTAGGGTTTTATATATCAACACCAACAGTAAAGCAGTCACACAGAAACTTTCTGGTACCCAACTTCAAAGAACTGGTATCATGCGCTTGTATGGTGAAATTATCTCAGTCTAAGCACACTGTAGCATTTTCTGCTAGTTTCAGAACACAGGTGGTACCAAAGCATGGTTGTGTATTACATTAGAGTAATTTAATGTTAAAGCTGACCAAAAATGTGTTAGAAAGTAAATTCAGGGAAGGTTTTGGCTGCGCCTGGGTATCTGTTGTCTGGGTATCTGACATAGTATATAATTGTGTTACAGTGGACACACATAAATGAAGCACATGCAATACAGATTCTAAGAGCTTCATATTGCTGTTAGTATGTGATAGTTAGAAGGTCCAAGTATGTGATATTAACTTAGTATGTGATACTCAAGGGTTTAGAGTGTGTATATATATATACAATTCCTTAAACTTAAACCTAAAATGTTCCTTAAACCTTTTGGATTTAGGACTCTCCCTGCATCCTAATGCATGCTATGAGCTTTTTTTTTGATTAAAAGCTGGTCTCAAGAGGCATCTGTTCATCACACATGCCTGCATTTTCAGCTTCTAAATTAGACCATACTGCCCAGCAGAGATGGTATCTGATTAACCTTTGACTAGTCTACAGAGTTGTATAGGGATATGACATGTTGCAGAAGCGGCTTTACATCCCACTTCTTAAGGCGTGCTGTATGAACGTGGGTGAATTGCTGAGGTATTTGCCACTTGCATTGAAATGACCATTAATGCAAATCAAGTGAAACACAGTTTCCTTACATGGATTTTTTTCTTACCAAGGCAGGCAGCATGTTACAAAGATTAGAGGGAAGAAATTAGAAATAAGAGAAAGCCAAGTTTCTATCTAACAAATGTAGTTTAGGCTACTTTTTCTCTGTTAGCAAGACAGACGATTTCTTAAACAAACAGCCTGTCCAATAATGGAAAATGTTACTGATTTTTATATATATATATATATGTGTGTGTGTGTGTTTCCTTTTAAACCTGTACTTCTCTAGGGTTTTTTCAGATTGAAGCACCTCCTTTTAGTTTAGGACGAAATTCAGTCTTCCTCCAATAAGACTGTTGTTTGGTTACCCTGAAGTAAAATGTTCTCTTCCGTCTGGCAACACAACATTTAAATCCTGTGTGGAACCTTTCACATGCGCTTTTCATTGAGCTTAATGTAAAACACATAATTTGACAATTACACTTACTAAATGAGATTATTGTATGTGGCTTTTCATTGAGCGTTGTTTGAAACAGAGGATTACTTTGCACAACCCACTTTGAGTAACTGACAGTTTGGAGCAATGGTTTTGGTGCTGAGACCATATCTAGTTGTCGAAGAACACTGTGGGTAATCACACTAAAGTTCCCTTTTGTGCCTCTTGTTTGTGGTGATTTACAAAACTGGACTGCAAGCTCTTTGGGATGCAGACTATGCCTTCTGTGGAACTGCTAGCATGCTTCAAAGATTACTGCCGATATCCCTATTTGTACCATTTGGACATCCCTGGCAAAGAATAATTGGCATAACTTCAAAATGGAATATTCCATGCAATTTTCCATTTAATAAAACTGTTATTGGCTACTTCCAATCTGAACTCTGAATGAAATCACTCTCTTCCTTTCTCAAACTTCCGCAGTAGAAGAAAAGTAGCCCTGTTCCTTATACTCAGCACAGACAAAATGTCTCCAGATAAAAACCCCTATGTACTTCTAGATTAGCTGACGTCAAGCAGTTGTAGTCTCAGAATTAACTTTTTATGTCCAGATTTCAGTGCTTATTTAAGCAACGCTGGGCTGTTAGATTTTCTTTTAGTGCTTTAGAAGTACTTTTCAGTTAAATTTGCTTGGTATTCAAAAAATGCAGGCAGTAAGATGACATAACCCCTGGATTACCGTCACCTAACTTTACCTGCCTAGAAGTTAAGTACCTGGGCTATATTTATAGAGAGAAATAGGCTTCTCCAGAGGATGATTGCTTCTATCCATGTTTCTTCATTTGCTGCATAGGAGTCTAAATGAGAGATGTTTGGATGGGTGAAGTTAGGTGAGGCAACTCACTCCTAAGTCAGTACAACTAGACAAAATGCCCTCCTGCAATGTTGTATTTGAATTGTGGCACTCAGATGCCATGTTGAGATGTTGGTAAAGCCTTACATCTTATGCTTCTGCATGAACAGAAATGAGGAATTTGAAATTAAATTTTCCTAGGGGAAACTTCATGCCTTCATAGGTGATTCTTACAATTTCAGTGGTATGTTTATTTATCAAGTGGCGGAGTTGTAGTTGTTGTTTCCCTAATTCTGCTGAATGTAGTAACTCGCTGTTACCCTGTTTGAGTAGAACTTAGTTTTTAAATGCTTCTTTTTTTTTTTACTTTGTTGTGGTTGAGATCTTTTTTACCCCATTTATTTCTGAAAAGATAAGAGTCCATCCAAATATATCTTCCTGTGAGTTTTCTCACCTTCTGGCATTTAGCAACAGCTCTTACTGTTTGCAAATGATTTTGAAATGGATGGTGTAGAGGACCTGGTTCTGCCTTCGCACGAAACACTTCCCATATAGGTGCAATAGGATAACAAGCTTTCCCTGCATCAGCACAACTCAGCTCTAATTTGCAGAGAGCACTGGTAAGGCTAGGAAAGGAGTTTGTCTTACATTCTCAGTCTCTGGCTGCTCTAATGGGACTGCCAATATGGTATCAGATGTAACATTGCTCGGATAACTGCTGATCTGAGACTGTTGTGTTTCTATCTGTATTAATGAAGCACTATTTGATATTTTCTGTTGTTCATAGTTCAGTTCGTTAACGTTTGGACAAGTATCCTAGAGCTGAAAGATGCACGTCCTACTAATGGTCCCCCATAGCCACTGTTTTTCTGATCAGCTTGCATGTATTACCCACTGACACTCCAATCTGGACAGATTCACTTGCATGTGGTGCAATTTACAGAACAGTGTATGCACTAGCCTCTGGCATACAAGAAAGAAATTTGCAGTGTTGGAAGAGAGCTGTTGATAATAAAACAGCATTGTGGGTTGCTGGAGCTTTTCCAGTCTTCCTCATGAGTCCTGATGCTGCTACTTTAAAAATTATGCATGCTCTGAAAGATGCCAAGTGCTCTGGCAAAATGCCCTGTCTGTTGTCTAAATGACTCAAATATCCAAGCAAAACTGTATCAAACATTATTCAATCAGCTAAGAATAAGCAGGAAAAAAAATTGCATCTCAAAAGAAAGTATTTACCTTCCCCAGAAGTGTGAAATGCCTCAGCCATATCTGTATCACAGCTATGGTACAGCCTTGTGGTATGAGGCATTTAACCAAGTAAAATACCTTGATAGCTGTGTGTTTTTTGTACTTGGGCTTTTTCTGTACTGTGCCTTTTTCTGTGTACCTAGTATATACATAGACCTTTATTTTTTCACAGAACAGTATCTGTATTAGTATTACCTTTTTTTTCTTTTAAGTGATAAACTTTCAATAAAGGTAAAAAGTGAATGGTCATAGTTGTGGCCCAGCTTTCCCAACTGTACAGGGAGAGGAAATGGGCTCAAGCTGCGCCAGGGGAGGTTTAGGTTGGATATTAGGAAAAATTTCTTCATGGAAAGGGTAGTCAAGCATTGGACCAGGCTGCCCAGAGAGGTGGTGGAGTCACCATCCCTGGAAGTGTTCAAAAAATGGGTAGATGTGGCACTTTGGGACATGGTTTAGTCTAGTCTACCCTTGATTGGTTTAGTGTGGACTTGGTAGTGTAGGTTAATGGTTGGACTGGATGATCATAAAGGTCTTTTCCAACCTAAACGGTTCTATGATTCTATGATAATGTGGTTTGGAAGCTGTTTCTAACATGAATGCCAAAGCAGCTTGCCAAAGCATCAGAGTAAGTGGATTAAAGTTTTTGGTGTGTTTTTTTTTTTTTTTTTTTAATACAAGATGGAGGGAGGGCTACCATCCAGTGGAGTCAAAACAGTATCAGTCTGATTTAGAATTAGGCTGGGAGGGGGGAGCATTCCTGCACAGAGTACCTTGGCTGAAATAAGCTTGTGCCAAGGACTGACTTTTCTCCTAAAACAGGAATTGACAGCTCTTTGGGCTGGAAAGGGGAGAAGTGACTATCACTTCTAGTGTGAGAAAGCTCTAGTAGTGTATCATGCTGCTGCCAATATGAAATTACTTAGAAAGCAAACAAACTGTGTTTTACTGTGTTGTTATTCAACAGTCCCTGATCAGAAAATATCTAGAGATTGAGGCAGTCTGTGGAGAGAAAGGCTTGATCAGTTTTCTGGCTGAAAGCATGATTTCTGCTAGGAAGGGCTAAAAATGTATTTCTCCTAAAGAGAAGAACTGGCCATGTCAGAATCCAGGTTTCCATTGTGCTACATTGCCTTCTCTGTTCTCTCTTATTTTGTGTTTCACTAGATAAGTCATGGTTAGGATATCTAATATATATTTCTGTAATCTTTACCTTTTTTTAGAGATTATTTTTAGTTTCTAATTTGAAACAGTCTTGCTTTAGTTTTGTGCAGTGTAAAGATGTCTAGGTATTCAGGTGGACAAGTCAATTTTCTTTTCCTTTTTTGTCTTTTTAGGAGGCTTGTGTGTGTGTTGTAGTCTAGCCTCTGATATTCCTGATGAAATAATGTACTCCATATATTTTTTACATAAAGGTAAGATTAACCTATTAAGTTATGCTTTATTTTGGAGAATGTCACTTTGCTGAAAGGGTCACAGAATGCCTTGCAAAACAAATAACTACCACAGTATCCAGACAATAAACTGTGGCTGCTGTTTAAAGACAGCAGCTGCCTTTAGCTGCAAAGTTGACTTTCCTGCTGTAGACTTCCTGCCTGATGCTGAACGAGTAGCTTCAGACCAGTGGCCTTGTGAGTGGCTATTAATTTGGTCCCTTATTTCTAGCCAGACTTTTCGGCATGCCGAGCACAAACATCAGCGAAATCTGTGGGAGCTTGCAGGTGTGTTGTACTTATGCCACCAGGCATTTGTATGGGAAATAGAGCCAACAGCCCTTAGCTTGAATGTCTGTTTAGAGTTCCAGTTCCACATGTCGTTTTCACAGCAAGAGGTGCAACACCCACTGACTGTAAGAATAGTTGCTATGTAAGTGATGCTCTAGCTCTTAATTTTAAGACCTATTTTTTTTTCTTGAAAAGAATAAAGAACATTGTTTTATTCTGATTAGAATAAAACTTGTCATTAGCGAGACCGGTGCTATTTAACATCTTCATCAATGACATAGACAGTGGGATCGAGTGCACCCTCAGCAAGTTTGCAGATGACACCAAGCTGAGTGGTGCCGTTGACACGCCAGAAGGACGAGATGTCATCCAAAGGGACCTGGACAAGCTGGAGAGGTGGGCCTGTGTGAACCTCATGAGGGTCAACAAGGCCAAGTGCAAGGTCCTGCACCTGGGATGGGGCAACCCCCAATATCAATACAGGCTGGGGGATGAAGGGATTGAGAGCAGCCCTGCGGAGAAGGACTTGGGGGTACTGGTAGATGAAAAGCTGGACATGAGCTGCCAATGTGCGCTTGCAGCCCAGAAAGCCAACCGTATCCTGGGCTGCATCACAAGAAGTGTGGCCAGCAGGTCGAGGGAGGTGATTCTGCCCCTCTGCTCTGCTCTGGTGAGACCCCACCTGGAGCGCTGCGTCCAGCTCTGGGGCCCTCAGCACAAGAAGGACATGGACCTGTTGGAGCGGGTCCAGAGGAGGGCCACCAAAATGATCCGAGGGCTGGAACACCTCTCCTGTGAGGCCAGGCTGAGAGAGTTGGGGTTGTTCAGCCTGGAGAAGAGACGGCTGCGAGGAGACCTTATTGCGACCTTCCAGTACTTAAAGGGGGCCTACAGGAAGGATGGGGGCAATCTTTTTAGCAAGGCCTGTTGTGACAGGACAAGGAATAATAGATTTAAACTAAAGAAGAATAGATTTAGACTAGACATAAGAAAGAAATTTTTTACAATGAGGGTGGTCAAGCACTGGCACAGGTTGCCCAGAGAGGCAGTGGAGGCCCCATCCCTGGCAACATTCCAGGTCAGGTTGGATGGGGCTCTGAGCAACCTGATGTGGTTAAAGCTGTCCCTGCTCACTGCAGGGGGGTTGGGCTGGATGGCCTCTAAAGGTCCCTTCCAACCCAAAGCATTCTATGATTCTATGATCTTTCTTATTTGATACATGGAGGAGAGAGGTGAATTATTTCTCAATTGAGAAGCTGCATAGTATGGAATAACTGTTCAAGTGGATAACATATCTCTGTTTTACTTTAAGTGTTTGCTTTCTTATGTCAAGAAACTTTTCATATGTCAGAGCTGCACTAACATGTTGCTTTGCTGCTAGAACGTTGTGGGATTGAATGAACTGCATTTTTGTGTTCTTGAAGGCATTAACAAATTGGAAAAGTCCATTCTGGGTGTGGCAGCACTCTGCGTTGTACTGCAATGAAGGGCTGATCTCCCCAGATGCACTTGATGTGTAGCTGAAGGGTGGTTGCATTGCTTGGAGCCAACCATGGCCCTTGTACATCCCTATCTGTACCAGGAAGAAACTGAGGATAAATATGGTGACATTGACCAGCTGCATCTGAAATGACTTTCATGGAATGGAGTTGTTTGGTGCAGAGCTGTTTGTGGATTCATGTAAGATAAAATTCTCTCGTACGACTGATGTAAGACTGGTCCTGAGGTGACCCGCAGAAGCAGCGGTATATCAGGCCCATAAGCCACATTTTGGAGACACATAAGGAGTTCAGTCTGTGCCGCAGCATCTGTAAACTTGGAAGGAAGCTTCCTGCCCCCTGTTAAAGCAGTCATTTGGTATAGCATAAACACAAAAGTCATGGTGTTGCAGGTGTATTCTGCTCTGCTAGTATTAGCTTGCATGTGTTTGCATTGGCAAGTAACAGGGTGGTGATCATGAGTATACTGACTTATTGCAAGCAAGCTTCAGTCAGTATCTTGTGTGAAAACCATTTGTTTTAGATACCCCTTCATCTGTAGTGTTGCTGTTGGTCTTTGGAGGTCTCATTTTTCTTTTTTTGCAGCATAGATAAGGCATATGTCTGTGCTAGGGTCAGGAATCAAAGTCCTGGATGAGTGACTGGAGCATGGCTTTTGATCTACTTTTTTCCTTAGTGGTCCTGTAAACTGTGGATCTATCATCTTATCTTGAATTTTCATACAGTATTAAGTAGCATCCTGATTGTGACACCATTCAGCCTTTAGGATACTGCAGCATGGACATTTGGAGGCTAGTCATTGTCTCCTTAGTTACGTTAATCTTCAGCTTTTCTCAGATTGAGGAAGTTTGAGGGCTCTTACTGGATGCCAGAAGAAATATGGTGCAAGTCTAGAATAAAATAACAGCTGTGCTGATGCAAAGCCCATGCAAACACAGCATGTCTGAAATTAGCCAATCATATGTTTAAACAGGGTGGAACTAAATTACAGCAATAGGGCATGCAGATAAAGAAACTGGAAATTCTTTAAAGCACTTGAAAGACCACCAAAATGTGAAGCACGGCTACGTGAAGGATTTTTGTTTGGGGTTTTTGGGGGGAGAGGTATTTTTACACAAACTTGCACTGGGATGGAATGGTTCTTTAAACACAAACATAGGCTGTGTAGTGCGTGGCCAGCTTCCGCATACTGAAGAACTGCATTGTGTGGGTGCAGGTCTACTAAGTACGCAGCAACTCTATTTAGGATGAAGTAAATCTGTCTGTGCAGACAAGCCTGTAAAACAGTCTAAAGTATCCCTGTTTGGGTGTATTGGCACTGCTGAGGTTTCTAGCTATAAAGTCATACTTGGCTTGTAACAGATGGTGTTTATTGTTTGGGTTTTTTAAAGGTATTATTATTTTTCCCCAGGTTACAACAAAACTTTTACAGTTTCTCTAGAAAGAACAGAATCTCATCAATTGAAGGAAGTGGCTTTTATGAATCTTGGTAGGTTACTTGTGTTACTTCCCTGTGTGACTGCCATTCTCTGTCCCCAGTAGGGAGACAAATGGCTAACCTTTCTCTAGAAGGAAAGGATTTTTTTTCTTGACTTTAAGTAGTTGCGTTATTTTGCTGCTTTTTTTGCTTAACTTTTATATTTGGCATTTGATACTGCAATACCTCATTATTAGTAAGCAACTTCCTCTGAAACTGCCTTAGAATCTGCTCTGGAGATCAGCTGCTGAGTTCTTGACTGTCTCAAAGCCTCTTGAATCCTCCCCTGGAAACCCAAATGTATTGCTAGCGTTTCCTGTGTTAATAAAACAGCAGCTTTTAATTAACTCCTTTTATATTTCCTAGATATAATTAATTCCATCAGAGAGAAGTGGGCCAAGATGAGAATCGTGAAACAGCCTCTTAAAGCAAATAAGTGAACAAGTGCTGAACTGACCCCTGTTATTTCTTTAAATAGGCAATTATGTGGCTGCTTATTTGCCTGGCCAGTTCCTGCACCTCCTGAATATTCAGCATCCTGACCTGCTGTGCTATAGTTTATTTCTGACAGGTACAGTAAGACTGCTGCTTGAAGCAATTTTATTGTTGTAGTAGAAATTTGTTCAAATCTCTTTACATGAAAGTTGTATTTCTCAATGTTTGCTTTTTGGCACGTGTTCTGAAGGAGGAGAGAGATTGAAAAAAAATAAGAATGGCGGTTTTGCCACTTTCCATTTTGAAAAGAATCTGAAGTGACACTTCATAGTTCATCTATTACGTACTTCTAGTTTGTTATGAAATGGAAGACCTTTCACTGAATTTGAAATTCTTTGCCTTGGTTTCATAGTTTCCCTTCCCCCATCTTTGCACATGCTTCTCCGTCCTCCACTGTTCTCAAATTTCACATGGAGATGTAAATTTGATTTTACATTTCCTTCCTCCAATTGAGTTGCTCTAAATGTGTGTGTTTGGAGGGTGTGGGGAGAGGAAATCTGTGTTTCCTTCACCTGATCAGGCTGATGCAATTTGATTTAGTCTCATCTGAGAGGCACGTTATTTCATTTCCAACAAACGTGTCTTTGTGGGAAGTGGGTTATTTTTGGAAGTGGGGGGCCTTTGTTCTGACTGGATGAAGGAGAGGTAAGTAGTGGGAACTGGTACAGGGATAGCATCACAGGAAGCTAATAACTGTTGTATATACATAATGAAATACTATTCTGCTAGAAATGAGTGGAAAGCATCACTGTTGTATGATGGGCCTGATTTCTCTTATGCAAAGGGTCTGGAATCCTACTGTGTAGTAGTGTGGTGGTGAGCCTTAGTGGTAGCATAAATAAAGTGGTTTTGATCTGATGCTTCAATCAGTAATCATAGAGTAGAACCTTCCTGTTCTGGCCACTGGGATTGATGGTAAGAGATCCACCAATGTAAGTGTGTGTCATGATTCTGCATGTGAGCAGTTCTGAACTGTACCAATACGCTTAGGTGCTAATTTGAGCACTGAATCTCCATTACTTGTGCCTTTCTCTGTTCCATCCTATGTACTCTGATTTGCCCTATGACGGCATTTTGAGCCTCAAATCTGTACACCTTCTCTGCTTCAGCAGTAGGGAAGGGGAGAACTGAGTATGGACTGTGTTCCTCACTTACTTCCTTTGCCCAGCCAGCACCATTCCTCCTCCTCTTCAGCATAATGCCAGGGCAGCTAGTACAAGAGACAGACTGTTTCTTACTGCTGGGGACCTGGGAATCTGAAGAGAAATACTGGTAGCAGCCAAATTTTATGTTCTTAGTCCTTTTTATTCTCAAACCAATGTTCTTCAGGTGAGGATGCAAGAATTGACATGTTGCAAAACTGCTCCATCCGATCCCCACTTGTGTCAACAGTCTTGGATTGCCACGTAGGAAGTATGTATGCTGTAAGCATCAGTGACAGTGCCTTACTACGGTTCCTACAGAACAGCAAACGAGACAGCGAGAGATTGGCAGCTCTACATTGTGCTCTGTTGTACTTCCAACACACAGAAGACTTGGAAATGCAGGTGGGAAAAGACCCTCCTCTTAAGTTTTTTCAGTGACTGATGTCTTATACAAAGCAGGGTCAGGGCATAAATGATACCAGCCAAAGAAGAAAAGTCCTCATTCATATGTACCTTTTAGCAGTGCCATGAGGCTCATCAGCTGGGCTGCCCAAACTGCTTTATGGGTCACGGCTGTCCTGAAAACATTTATCTCTCTATCACTACTTCATGCAAAGTGTTGCTACCAAAACCAAAGTTTCTACAGTCTCTTACAACACATGCTTAAACAGAGAGATGTGACAAACTCCCACATTTTCATTCTGACAGATTATTTGGTGGATTTCTGAGAACCTGTCAACATGTCATTCTTTTGACCCCATTCAAGAATTTATCATTGGTAGGTATTTCTTTTCCCGCATGCTGAATTTTCCCGCATACCCTAGTTGTGACTCAAGGAGAAGCCACAATGTCACAAACTTAACTCTTCTTTCCAAACTTTCTGGTTATGATTTATGTTAACTGACCTGCATTTTGTGGTGTTAGAGACAATATCAGTAGTTTAGAAGGTACATAGATCTCTCAAAATTGGATTGGCAGTAAAACTTTTCAAATGCATTATTCTGTCTAGTGGGACAAATAGATTTATCATTATTTTAGGTCACTGGAGAGCAAATTCTCCATCTGGCTGCTGTCTTGGATATCTGGGATGTAAATAATTGAGTTTGGAGTGGAGGAACAAATCTCCTCTAGCCCAGCCCAAACCATTTTTTCATAAGGATTTGGTATATCATGATATTCTCTTCTAATAGCTGATTCCTCAGCCTAACCGGTGCATGTCCTGTGCCCTGAGCCTTTGTACAAAGGACCCCTGCAGTGCTGAGCTGTAGCCAAGCAGCTGACCTGGCCCTGCAGCCATCTGGACTTCTCTTCCTCCTTTTGTGCACAGAATGGGACCAGTTCCACCATGGAGGAAGCTGTTTCAGAGACAGCAGCAGGATTTGTCCCTAAAAAAGTGTTAGATAAGGAACTGACTGAAGCCTGCTCTTGTTAACTGATAGTTTATACAATCTTGCCCTTAAAAAACTTTTTGCATTGCATTCAGCCTCCCTGTACTGCAGAATGTGTCCAGAAACTCACAACCTGGATAAACTTTTGCCCTACACGTCACTGCTTGACTGGATTGGGGTAAGATAACAACTGGTACTTTAATTAATAGCTAGGAGGAGTCTTATTTTTTCTCCTTTAACTTGATTGTCTTATCTTTTCATAGACATGCTCTAAATCCATATCTGTGCTTTATGCCCATTTTATTTTGTCAAGTCTTAACCTTAGTGGTGTTTTCCATGAGTCCCATTTGTTTTTGTCAACAAATAAAAGCATTTCTAAAACAAGAACGGCGACTATAATGGAATGGGTGATTAAATCCTTCGGTTTTCATAGTGAGGTATTAATTTATTGCTTATCGTATGAGGTTTATAATGAATACAAAATATATTTAACAAGCAAAACCATGCAGTTATTTCCAAGACAAACAGTATCAGTAGAGTTAAGATTTATGAATAAGTTTGCAGAAGTAAAATAACTTCAGGCAAGAGCCTACAGTTAGAGCAAATAGCTTATTTTAATTTCTCTGATCCGACACTGTTCTAATTTGTTATCTTTTTTTAAGTGAGACGAATGAGAGAAACATCTTCTGTGTTTCTTTTTGGCAAAACTGAATGTACAGTTTTGGCTAGCTAGCTAGTTTCACAAAGGAAATAGGTAATGGAGATTCACTTAGATACCTGAACGGGCCCATGTTTTCTGCTAAATGATTTGTATTCTTATCTGTATTTATAGATTATTCCTGGAGTAACATGTGCAACAGAAATTATTTCTCTACCAGTGTTGGAGGTAAGTTCCAGTATGAAACCACATTCATATTTGCAGGTTAGGAGCTTTTTTTTTGTGGGGTGCGGGTGTGCTAAATACTAATGAAGCAGTGTCCCCACAGCTCTATCCAAATGAATAGAACATTGCCCTGTTTGAAATGTCTTATGCATTGACTAAAATACCAGCTATTCAGACTGATGCTTGCTTGCTCAAAGATGCATTTTTTCACTTTTCTGAAGAGCCGTCTTCCATTCAACGGGGAAGGTCTTCCAAGAATTAATTCTTGATAGATTTGATTGATATCTCTTCATTTTGTGTCTTCATTAGCTGGAGGTAAACTTGGCACAACAGATGTGTAGGATTTCTACATATGTCTATGTATATCCACTTTGAGAGATACTTCACTGTGCTGCCATTGGTACCAGTGGTTCACGACCCTCTCACTTTGTTTTGTCCAGAGCATCATGTGATTGCACTGATGTCAGGTCTTTGGCTACCTAAATCTAGACAAATTCCTGCACGGCCTGGAAAAGGTAGTGAGCTGGATGGGGAGAGCACATGCTGTTTGGGTAGGAAATTGTACTTTCCATTGAAAACAACATGAATGATTCTTCCCGTTCTTCCATTCCACTCCCTCAGCTCCAGTTCAGAGAAATACTTGAAATTTTCCTACATGTTCCCCTACAAAATCTGAAAGAGGCTTTTAATAAGCAGCCTGTTGTGAAGGGCTAATGGGAAAAGCCAGAGCTCGAACCCAAGAGTACCAGGAACACGTGGGAGTAGGCTCTGGATACATGACAATATTGTTTCATGTAGCACTTTAAAGAGGTGAGAGTCTGTTTTCTTCCCCAGTGCTTATAATTAGCTCATAAAACTTCAGCATTCACAAAATCTTTTAAAATCAGTGAAATTACCCACTGCTTACTCACTCCACAATGCAGCATCACAGCAGTGCTGCTGCAGATTCACATGGCTGCTGTCAGGGAATCGGGCTTTGCATGCTTTGCTTGAGGAGGCTGCCCTGAGAGCTGGGACACCCGGGAAAATCAGATCTTGAGAAAATTTTTTGCTAGATAATCCCTGTAATTCACTGAGGTCAAAGTTAGCAGGCCTTTAATTTGTCTGAGATTGAACCTCAAGTCCCTGGGGGCAAATGCCTTTAGCAGCTATACTTCCTGATTGTGGAACTCATTTCCTATTTCTGTCTGAAACCTAAACAGATTGAAAAGGTCAGAGTTGAACTAAAGACAAATATTTCCTGCTACTTTTGACTGCAAATTGCTCTGACTCTTGAGTGAGGACAAAGATGATAATACACAGGGTAAGGTTTAGTGCTTCGGCTGCTTTGTACCATTCCAGTGACACAAACCCACCATAGCTCGAGTTCAGCTGGCCAGTTGTTGGGGTTTCAGCTGCTGCATGTTGTTGGCATCGCAAGTCAGACCCTGGTGACCAATCTGGTCCTATAAGTAGTACTTTTTTTGCAAAGATTTTATAGCATTTCACAGAAACAATGGTGAATTGTTGCTCTGAGAAGCTTTTTGGAGTTCTCAAGCCCATGAATTGTTGAGAGCCTTTGGGAGGGCTATGTCCATATTCACAACAAAAATTGCACTATTTGGGTAACAGGTGTATTTTTATCACTAAATTCCTGTTCAGCAGGAGATACTGAGAGAGTCTGTGAGAAAGGGGGAACAGTCAGAGTCTGATTGTCAAAAAGCTTTACATAAGGATTGTAATTAATAAGAGTCCGTTGTTTTTGTTTTGTTTTTTTTCTCTTTAAACACAGAAACCAAACTTGAAGGGGTGCACATAGGCTTGATGAGAAGGGGAGAAGGAAAAGGGCAGGAGGAAGAAGGGAAGAAAATAGGAGGTCCAGGAGAAGAGTGAAGATGTATAGTGCAAGCAGTTAGAGACCAGCGCAGGAAAAGGCAGCCTCTCCCCCATGCTGTGCTGAGCCACTGGGGTGAAGAGTGATGTTTTAAGGAGTAGGTGCCTGTGTAGCTACATAGTTAGTTACATGGCTCTCCAAATACCTTCACTGCTGGGGACGCATAGCACTACAGTTCCCAGGGAGAGCACATGTGTCTCTTAAAGGTCATTGGTACCCTGTGTCCTTTCAGAGGGGTGTAGCAGAGAGCTCTCTCTGTCTTCAGTTAAAACAATACTACTTAGGAAGGGCTTTGTGGGAGCCTTTCTTGCAACCTGGTAAGGCCTTGCTTTGACTTCTGGTAATAGAATGTCTTTTAGGTGTTCGTGCTTAGGTATTAATTCCTGACTCTCTAGAAATGTCTGCAAAATAAACACCACCTAAGATGAAGAAGCCTTCTCTTTCTAGTCCTTGCCCTGGTGATCCTCAAGAAATAGCATCTATAATTAAAATAATCCTTTATTTTAAACTTTTGACTTTTTAATGAGATCTAATATGGTGCAGGTTTTCAGTGGTGTCTGCTTTTAATTCTGAAGTCTACCACTTCCTGTTGCAGACTCAGTATATGAAAGAAACTTGCTGTCTTGCTTCCCCACTACCACACATCAAACAAAATCCAGTGTGGCCTGAATGTAATTTTGCAGTGGTGGTGCTGTCGCAGTTGCATAAATTGGTCACTAGATGATACCCTTACGCTATATTATTGGTACTTCTCTGATTTCATATTGGTAATACTTAGGCAACATACTGCAGTAGTAGGTTGTGGATCTTTTTAGTTAGCTCCAGCAGGTTGAACATATGGTGCCTAGTTTCCAGCTGCTAAATATAACTAACATGAAGCAAAAAAAGATTTATTTTTCTCTGCTGGAGCTACAACAATAAAGCAACAATCAGCACTGGCAGCAAGAGAGGAGCGGCTGGCAGGATTGAATCTCTGCAATTTATTTTCCTTGGCAAATTGTAGTTTATAGTAGGAAGTGGTTTTAAAGGCTTCTGATGTTTTCTTCTAAAGTTATTGTCACTGTAGAGAAGTAGGGGAGAGAGCAAAATCCAACATGTTAATGCAAGATGGAGGAATGTTGTGAACTCAAACTTTCTTAAAAATGTCACTACTGTAGTGTCTGTATGGGAAGGTAAATGTATATAAAGAGATGCAAGAACAGCTAGTGACATCTCTTCTTCCTTAAAACTGCCAAAAATAATTGCCTTAATCTCATCTTTTACTCAGCAGCGATCACATCACTCCCCTTTTATAAACAGTGGCTTCAAATCTTTATACCCAGTCCAAGAACTAGCTCAGGAAACCAGTGTGTGTTTGTTTGTGTTTTCCTCCTGTCTGTTCACAGCTGAGTTTAAATTAATTTCAGTATTAGAGTCAAAGGCTTTAGAATTGCTATGGAAATGTTTGGATTTTGTTTCTTTTCTGGGATGAGGCACTGTTACTTGAGGTTGGATGTTTGCAATTTAAGTATTAATGCAGCTTGAAAATAGTGGCAGCCTGCAGCTGCTGGGGTCATGTTGGTGTTCCTCTATTTGGAACTACTAGAAACCCGGAATGGGGTTTGACTAAATGTAAACATTTACATTTAAGTCAGTTGCCTAAGGCTCCTTTTACAGTCAGCGGAAGTCTAGACAATATGGCCAGTGTAGTCTGTGGTGCAGTTCTTCCCATCCCATCCCATCCCAAACATCTGAAACAGGTCAGATGAATTATGACCTGTAAGTACTCATTTCTTCTCAGTGACATAAAAGGATCCTGAGGTGGCAAAGTATCTGCATTACAGGCACCAAATTTTGACCTCACATTTAAGTAAGTGCTACCCCTGCTGGCAAATCAAGGAAACTAAAGTACTGGAAAAATAGTGTAACTGCTTTTGTTTAACTTTTTTCACTTTGTTATGAAGCTACATTAATTGCATTTCTTTCCAACCACTCAGTGGGAGGGTGATTAGGTAGTTCTTTAAGAGTGCAGCCTGTTATTCATGCTTTCCCTGCAATACTTGCAGTTCCAAAACTCCAAAGGCTTCTGGGAGAAACTCAACTCAAACTTGGAGAGCGTGAAGTATGCAGAGCCACACTTGCATTACCACAATAATGTGCTCAGGAGGGAATGGCGTAATCTTTCTGAAGAGGTAAATATGCATGCACTGAAATGGTCTCCACAGCTGCCTCTGAAGTGGATGTTTTAAAGCCAAACACAGAAGAGTTAGCTTTTTTCATTTGGGGGCTAAAGAAATGGGAATCTAGTTATGAGAAGGGCAAAGATTTGCAGTCATTTTACTTATAAGGTGATTGCCTGTTAGTCTTATTCTGTTAATGCAAGAAACTAAACAAAAGCAGAACTTGTATGTAGCTGTATTGTCATGTAAGTTAGATGTGTGTGAGTGCCTATGAGCATGGGTAGTTGGAAGGTGGGTTGAAGCCCCACTGTGCATTATTTCCATTCAAAGGGAAAACCAGCTTCATTTCTCATCTGCATTTTATCAGAGTATCTTAATTGGCCTTCTAGTTTGTTCATTTGGGGGTTTTTGTTTGTTTACAAACTAGGGAGAGGAGAGAAGAACCACAGCATATTTGAGGAATATTTTTGAAAATGCCAAAAAGTAGGTACCATTTTATATTTACCCTTTCTTGTTTTTTTGAATTATGCTGAAGAATTTAATGTGCCATTTCAATAGTTGACTATGTATCTGATTAGGTATCTTAAAGAAGATTATCCAGCTGAAAATCAATTATTGGAATCCTTGTAATCTCTACAGCATGATCTGAAATATCCAGGCCTCTAGAGCTAGGGAATTTATGGTAGACATGAAGAGTTATTCTTATGCAACCCAGACAGATAGAACTTCTTTTAATGCTATTTAATATCTTTACTAAATGTAGTCACATGTACAGTTCTTGGATTTCTTTAGCTGTCTTTGAAAGATCAAAGGGTCATTTAAGCTTTTTAATGTCATTATGAAATCCTTTAGAGTAATGCATATGAAACAAGCTGATTTTTGTTTCAAAACCCAGGGTGCTTTCTCATCTGAACACTTGGGACTCTGGTAAGTAAAACTTGTCTTGATGTAGGCCTTAGCTGTAAGGTTGATTAGAATATTTCCATCTAACTGTTGTTGGCTAAAAATAAATTGCTGTGTGTGTTTTCAGCACTGAAGAGTTTGAGGCATTAAGATGAGTGGTTATTAAATTAGAGGATAACTTTCTCTCTGATAGTAGTGGTAGGATCATATAGTGACTAGGAAGTCTTTGAAAATTTCCTAGTTTGTATTGGATCTAACAACATAAGCAGTAAACCTTTGTCTGCCTAAGGATTTCTTCAGGATTTTTCTCCTGGAGCAGAGTATCAATGACACCATGTTACTGTTGAGTCTTGTCCACTTATAGCTGCCTTTGCAACTATAGAACTTGTGTACAGTAGGCGATTGACTGGTGAAAAATTGTGGTGTAGAGAAAGCAAACATATAATGAATTTCCCTAGGCCAGGAATGCTTGAGATTTTGTGATGGTCAGTTCCTCTGTCACAAATAAGTGAAACTGAATTTAGTAGTAAATTATGTTCCAGCTGTTCGCATATCAGTGCCTTCTATGTGCCCTGCCACTGTGCGCTGTGAAGTGATGCTGATATAAGTGCTGCTCGCTCCTTTTATTATGGAGAATTTTCAGTGCATTCATTTCCAGCCCCTAACACCGGTCATCTGCGCCACTGCTGGTTATTGCTATGGGCTCGGACTTTGAGGGACCTTCTGTCAACTTTGCTAGCCTCAGATTTATGTTTTCCAAAGGTGTTTATTGATAAAGAAGTCAGATGTTTAACTGCTACTAGAGGATTTCTAGATAGCTGCCAGCTGGTGACAAGCATCAATATAGTATATCTTCCCTGTAGATTTTTCTTCAGGTCCTTCAAAATCAAGCAACACAGGTTTTTGTGCTCCTAAGTGGTGCAGTAAATATATTTCAAGGTGAGCAAAGATGGCTGGAAAGAACTTTGTAAAAAATTTAGCATTTGCATCTGTAAAATGTTGACTTGATTTTATGCTACATGATGAAATAGGAGATTGTTTTTCTTCCTTTGTTAGTAGACAGGAAGCACTGATTAGGAAATACAGGGTATTAAATTTCACTAGATACTATAACCTCCTTCCATTTAGTTAGAAAATTTGTGTTCTTTTACATAGTGGTCTGCAAATCTGAGTAACAGAAGCAGACGGAGCATGGGAGAGAACCAGGAAAGTGGGAGGTGATTCTGTGGAGTGTTTACTTTGTGTCTAGCCATTTCTTT
Organism: Pelecanus crispus; assembly: GCF_030463565.1. NCBI lineage: Eukaryota > Metazoa > Chordata > Aves > Pelecaniformes > Pelecanidae > Pelecanus > Pelecanus crispus. The sequence continues at coordinate 14,323,828 of NC_134643.1, forward strand.
GGAAAACCCATGTAGCTATTTTGGCTTGCTTGTTTGTAAATGACAAGTTCTAAATAGCATATGCATTTGCACTGGTGTTACCAGAAGGTTCTCCAAGCCTCTTTGCTCTATTGAATCACCACCCTGTGATAACTCTCCCTTAAATATCAAAGAAAAGAGTAATGCAAATGAAGTGTGAAGTGGTGTGGTAGGCGTGTGTTTCCTCTATGCTCAGTGTTAAGCACTTGAGGGAGAAGGTGGCAGATATGGGGTTATTTTCCATTCCTCAGTTCTCTTTTACGCTGTCCTTGAATCTTCAGTACCTTAGTCCTGTAGGTGAGTAGATCACACCACAACTTCTGTTTGTTTGTGTATGTTTCTAAGTACTTTTGAAGCTGGTTGAAGTCTCGTGGTATTTCTATAGTGTCATGTCCTTGAATGATTCTTGCTCTGTTTATTTCAGAGGAAAGGCTAGTACCTCTCTTTCAAGAGGAAGATTATCAGCAGCAATTACTAATGGGACTGGTATGTGCTTTTGTCACAGTGTGCACTAGAGGGCGCGCAACCTCAACAAATGTAAATAGTAAGCTTTATAAGTTCCAGTGCTGAGTAGAAGCTCACTCAAAGTAGCTGTGGAACAAACACGGTATTTCCTAAGTTTTAGAGTTCGTAGTCATGATATCATATCATCTTAACAGGTCGTGATACCATAAGGCATCAGGGAAAAACAGCAATGGAAAGTTGATTTAGCAAAATGCTTTTTGCATACCACTTTTCTTTGGCTAGAAACTGTTATTCAATCCTTCTGGAGTTCATCTTAATCTGTCAGTTATTTTTGGGCTACTTAAAACATGTATAGGTGAATTCCCCATCTACTTCTTCCCTCAAAGAGAAGATCACAGATCTTCTTGCTCCTCAATTTAACACCTTTTTTACTGTCTCCTTTTCCTTCTACCTCACTTCTGGGACTGCTATGGCTATTCTGAGGTCCTTTCCTCTTTTGTACAGTTTTCACTGAACATTTCCCCAAAGGATCTACCATCCTTATGCTTCTGGGCAATAAGTCCTATCTCAAATCCCTACCTGTCCTCCTTCTGTCTAAATACACATCTTCCCTTATCTCTTTTTCTCTTGCTATTAAAACCAAATAAAACTCTTCAGCATGCACTGGAAGGTCTCAGCACTGCATCTGTGAAGAGCATGTCAACACTGTCCTGTCTGTCCAAATCTAAGGCAGATTTTCATTCTTTGCAGTCTTGTCCCAGTGTTTCCAAATTCTGCCTCTCATTCTCTGAAGCTTCTCTACATTCCTTTCCTGTGGTTTATTCAGACAGATCCAAAAAGTAGGTCACTGCTATCCTTTGTCTATGCTTTCCTAATACCTATATTGCTGTCCTGACACATTGAGATTAATCTACTTGTCAACTGCTTGAGACAGAGATTTTAGTTGCCTCAGTTTTTCTCTGAGCTTTGAAACAAATAACACTTCATAGTAATTCTCAGAAAAAAAACCCAGCATCAGAAAGGAGAGGGTAGGGACTGTGATAAGAAACGTGATTTTGAAGAATTTACAATTAAAGTTTAACCTGAAGTTGCCATTAATCACTCAGGTTCTCAGGTTCTTGGCTAGTACTGTAGAACTGTAGAACTGTACTTGTGCTAGTTCTCTATCGTAAAATCCCTCAGGTTTATTTGTATGTAATAAATACTTATATTCTCAGGATTCAGTGTTCATATTAAAATCCTTCTTTCACCCTGTTCACTTTGCTTCACCCAGAGAGATGTAAGAACTGTAAACTTTTTCTATTCAATGTCATTGCAAGTTTAATTTAGCACTTATTTTGCTGAATTTGCACCAAGTAACCATTTTGCGTATTGAGATCTGCTGTTGAATTCAGCCAGCTTGTATGGTAGCTTGGGATCTCACTGTGAACTGGAGTTTTGTAACTGGGAAAGTTTTGTTGTGCTAATTTGTATTGATCGGTCCCTGAACCTGGTGGAGCTTTTGCATCTTTTTGAAGATGCCATAAGGACACTGAATTGTTGGCTTTTTTTCTAGATGGTTGCTCAGCTAAAGGATCACCTTATGAGACATCTACAGTATGTAGGAAAAAAGAAGATTGACCAAATAGTTTTGGATTATGTTGCAAACCTGGTTAGTTTGATTTCGTAGTCACTATTTTGAGCAAGCATGTATTTGCTGGTGGGGAGGGTCTTAGGTATGTATTGTGTGTATATAGCATATGTTTGGTGGGAGGAGATTGTTTTTAAGATTTTTTTAAGTCACTATTTTGAGCAAGCATGTATTTGCTGGTGAGGAGGGTCTTAGGTATGTATTGTGTGTATATAGTGTATGTTTGGTGGGAGGAGATTGTTTTTAAGATGTTTAACCATATTTTGCTGCATAATATTGTTTATATTGGTAAAGGACATAATAATACTTAAATAATATTAAGAAGTAAATAATATTAAGAGAGTTGTGTTGGTCACTCAGAATACAGGAGAAACTGTTCCCTTAACAGTTCCCTTTACAGCTTGTACACATATGGCCTACTCCCAGAATTGAAAATGTGAACTCATCCTGAAAGTTGAAAGAATGGTCTTTAGATCCATTTTGTTTCCTGTAGAATACATTGCTACATGTTTTGAGTAATGAAAGGGCCATCAGGGGAAATACAAATTAAGAGAAAAAGGTTTCTCTTCAATACTCCTACATACTGACTTTGGGCTTTTTGTGAGTGTAACAGGAGGCAGAGTTTTGCCTGAAGAAATCCATATGAACTACAAGGAAAACTTGCTTTCCAAGTTCTTAATTTTCTGTCTTTCATTCTCTTAAAAGAAACTTTAAAAAAAAAAGCTGTAAAAACTGTGACTGTTCTGCATACAAATTATTATACCTGGTTTGGTGTGTCTCAACATCAGATCCTTTAAGTGCAGAATGCAGAGTCCACAAGAGCTCACATGGCAACTAGTAAATCATGTTCTTTGGCTTTGCGCTCACCCAGTCACCTGATTCAGCAGAAACTCCCCACAGTGCTGTTTTCTAGGGATGGAAGTCTCAGGAAACTTTCTTGAGGCTACTGGTGCCTGCATCTTTTCTGAAGTCCTGTGCAAATCAGTTGTGCTGTTGACGTCACAGTGTTCTCTGAACTGCTGCAGCTTCCACTGAAGTTGCTGACTTTTCTATTCAGGCCTCTTGCTATAGCTTGAGAAGTTGTTTTACTGGTAATCAGCTGTCTATTTTCTGTATCTTTTATAGGAAGGAAAGAAAAACTAGTGACTGATTGAAGTAGAAACAGTACAGCATGAACCAAAGCTTTGTATCTGAAAACAGTGCTGAAAGAAGCAAAGTGGAATGTTTATTCTCCTTTCATTCATTTGCCAGTTATCATTTGTTCATTCTTAATATAAACTAAGATTAAAAAAATACTAAAACACCTATACAGCCTTGATCTGCAAGACTAAATTATTGTAGACTAAATCTTAAAATCAAAACAAATCTCAGCTCTCCCCATGAGCAAACTCTTAGCTCTTGGGATTTTTTTTTGTTTTGTTTTTTTAACGTCACTAGAAGCAAGAATTCTGTCAACTCAATTTACAGACTTGTCATTCTTGGAAAAACTACTATGAACAAAGATAATATGTCTCTAAAAATTGCTTCTGCCCTCTGGCTGGCACATCTTAGGTGCCGTTTGGAAATCTTCAGAAATTATTTCATTGTTAGGCTTGGGTTTCCCCTCATCCTAGTCAGAAACTCTTAAACTGTTCTATATCCTAAATGTTTGGAAGTTCTTCAGGGGAATTAATTGTTTTGATTCTTCCAACAGTTTTCTGTAGCATCAGCAGCATGTAGCTGAGCTACTGAAACTAATGAAACAGGAAGAGACTTGAAATGACTTGCTTGTGTGCTTTCATAAAGTATTTTTTTTATTACATTCAGGAGCAAAGGAGTGGCTGAGAATAGGGCTCCATGGTGTTGTAGCCACTGTATGAATGAATTGCAGCTGAGGTCGAAGTAGCCAAGACATGGGAGCATTAACAGTTCCTCATAAAACAACAGACTAGTAGCTGGTTGCTGTCAGGGAAGTGTGTGTATTTGTAGACAGAGAAGTAACGTGGGGAAGTGTGAATGAAATGTCTCACTGGGAATTCTCTTGTTTGCCAAGGAGGTCTGCAGAGCCCGAGTATGCCTCGTTACCAGTTCACATGGCACCTAGCTTGCAGTAATTGCTTGTATGTCCATATTCTCTTTGCCCTGCAAGTTCTTTATCTTAGCTTTGCTACCTATCTGTTTCTCTCATTCTTTTAATTTCAGCAGGGCAGGGAAGGGGGGAAATAACTTACAGAAGCAGGGTGCTTTGCTACCCTGATGGCAAGTGGAAGAGGAGGCAGAGTGAACAGACAGCCTGTGGCACTAGAAAGAGACAGAGCAGAAGAAACTTGAAATTTCTCTGAAAGTTGCTGCAGTGGCTGCACCTTTTTGGCTGATGTCTGTGGCTAGCTATCATCTGATGTAGTCTCAACTGCAGACGAATAGAAGACAGACACCATTTGGATTTGAGCTTCCTCAGAAGGAGGAGGACTGCCTCGTATCCCCCGCACAGGAGAGAATCTGGAAGACAGCAAGACCCTGTCTTACTCCCTGTTCGCCTTTGCCTCTGAGTCTTTTCTTTGGCTGCTTCCATGTCTTTCCTGTAGAAACAGCCACAGGAGCTGAACACTTGTGGTTCCAAATGACTTTAGTGGAACTTCAGTCTACTCAGCACCTTTGCCTGGAAATGCAGATGTTTCAAGACAGCAAGGTGCTTTGCAAGTGTCAGCCTAGGCTCTGCTGCATGCACTCTTGACTGTTGATCATGTTTTCTCTCACTAGTTTAGAGCATGGCAAGGGAAATGGCTTCTGATACTTGCCCAGAAAAACCTCATATTGTACGTCTTTGTTACTAAATGAAAAATGGCTTTGCCATGAAGGTACAGGTTTAGCTCTTAACTTTGTTCCCCTGGAGACCCACTGGCCTTGGAGAGGAAGCTGCCTGTACTCCCTCTACAAAACAGATAATGTTTCCTTTCTCTCATGCATGTTGTCCTGTGTGTTATATACTGAAAGAAGTTTGGGATATGGCTTCTCTTCCTGTATGTATTTTCTATGATGTCCATTATGGCTGATCTCCAAAGTGAGTAGTGCTGTTAGTGAGTGTGTCATGTCACAAGCATGCATGTGTTTAAGATTTAAGTCTGTTGTGATAGCTAGGTTGACACTGACTTAAGAAGGTGTTCTCTTTCTATACCCTGCAAAAGCCGTTCAGTTTGCTATATTGTTAAGCAAAGAATATTGATTCTGGAGTATCATACCCATGAAAACAATATTTGTTGCACAAATAATGAGAGGTGATTCTGGAGTTTGTAAGGAGCTTCCCTTCACCTCAGCCCTGATCTTCAGATCCAGCTGTATCTCCTAATGCAGAGGCCTTAGCTGCACCCTGTGTGCTGGCCAGAGATGAAAGTCATTCCGGCAGCAGGTGCGGTTCTTGTGACCCTTCTCTGAAAACTGGAAATCACTCATTTCCTGGAAAATGAGTGGAGAAAACTTGCCATACTCCAGAGAGATTAAACTGGAGCTTTCCACTGCATCCAGAAAACATGAAGATGGAAAGTATTAGGTGGTTATTCTGCGTCAGGTAGCTGTGCAAGGCTGGATGGAGTGGTGGAGGGAAAAGGTGCTACCTCATAGAGGTACCTTGGCCAAGGTACAGAGGACAGCACTCAGGAGCATTACTGAAAACCAGTATTCCTGTTCTGACCCTTGCATAAGAACCTCTCTGTGTCCTGTTTCTCTCTTGCTCGGAGCCTGTGATAAGTTAGAGGTTGGAGGGGACAGAGCCTATGAGGAGAAAAGAGAGAGAGTGGAGAAAAGGATTCCTGGATTCTGGCGACGTTAGGGGGAAAAGGGTTTGTAACTTCTGTGAAACAGGGGTCAGACTTGCTTTCCGAGAGTTTCCTGGGATTGATAGATCAGTGCGCTTTGAGCCCCAGAGATAAAAGGCATAGAGGAAGTCTCTCAGTTCTGATACTGAGATATGGAAGTGGTTGCACGTGACAACCGTGAGGGGCCAGCTAGAGGAAGTTATTTCAACTCTTTTTATGCATGGTTTCTCTCAGCTGCAGAAGCTTAGAAGGCCCAAGTGGGAACAGGGCTTGTGGCTTTTGTATGCTGACAGTCTGTACTGGAGGTCAGACTGGGAGTGCAGAGAAGCAACAACATGGGCCAGGGGATTGTTTTACTTCACTATGGACAAAAAGGAAACTCAGTAGAGGAGAAGAGGCATTTGCTTGTCTCATCTTTCCTCCTTGCCAGGCCTAGATTCGTGATTCCTCCTGCAGGCTTTTTTCAGTAAACTAAGTATTCTGCTGTCTCCAGCATCATCCAGTTTTGTCTGGGCCCTAGGGACCTTTCCTTGCCAAATGCTTAGCCACATGGACATGCAGGTTTTGTTTTCATGGCAAACAGATTTTTGAGAACTTGATGCAAGAGCATGAGCTCAGTTGATCCCCAAGAAGCACGACGTGTTAAGATGCTGCATATTTTGCACAGTGCTTTGATGAGCTGGAAGCACTTACTTTAAACTTCTGGAATAGGGCAATTCAGTTACAATTCAAATTTTAATCCATTTTATGCTTTAAGCCCCTAGGGGGAAAAAAAAAGATAAATACTAAAGTCTTAATAATAGTCTCATGATAAGTTTTTAACATAAACTGGTGTGTGAAATGAATGAAGGTCAAGGGCCTGCTGTACACAGGCTCCTAGAAACATTCACTCTTTTCTTTTTTGTTTTAGTTGAATCTGGTACATCGAATAATGAAAGAAGTTTGGAGGAGATACCAACTTCATTCCTGCATCTTCTGCTTGTGAGCAAGTCATTTGTTAAGGTTTTCAGCCTGCCTTTTAAAATACGGGCATAATAATTTTGGTCTCCAGCAATACTACTTGCTTGAACAGTCAGTGCTTACTCTACTATGAATGTCAATGTGACTGTCATGTGCTCTTTTTAATGATCCTGCTGGCCTTCTGTAAGCCAACATGAGTATTAATCGCATAGGCAGTTTTACTGCTGGAGTTCAAAGTTGCTGAGTTCACAGTGGTCTCAAGCTGGGTAGTGGGTGTTGAACACCTATAAAAGCCAGATCACTTATACCAGCACTCAGAATATTTCACCTGTTGCTGTACCAGGTACTGCTGAGAGACTTGTAAATACACAGTAGTGGGGTAAGGAGAAAGGGGACACCACAGAGACATTGTGTGTCAACATTTAGATGAACAGCTAATGCTGTTAGGTGACAGACAACTAAGCAAACAAGATAGCATCCCATGGCAATTCACCTAAAATGCATACATTTAGTGCACATGTAGTACAACAAATTGACCATATCTCCAGGAGAGTGTGGGCATCTCAGGTTCCTAATATGTTGCTACTTTGTTAAATACAGTGATGAGAGAGGAAGTACAGGAGAGTTTGCAGTGTTCCACATCATGAGTCGAATTCTGGAAGCTGCAAATGGCATGTGCATGCCTTTACCTCCTGGTAAGTCCTATGTTTTGCTGTTTTCATCATAAGTGAGGAGAGCAATGCTATGAATTCCTCCCAGAAGAACACTAGTGGCAATACATGTGTCAAGTTAGCTTTGGCAATATTGAAATCTATTCAAGACAGTTAGAGAGAGGAGGACCCTCCATAAACATGTGCAAGTGAAATGAAGCAAAACTGAATAGTTACTACAAATATAGACAACAAATCAAAGGTTTAGTCCTCTGTTTTCCGCTTCCAGTGGAATGTTTGGGCACAGTCTGAGCTCAGAACTAAGATTTAGGCTTCTTTGATTTATGTATTTTTCTTAGACAGCTGGACTTTAGTGTCATGGGCTACAAGGGAAAATCCTATCCTGGAGTAAAAAAAAAGAGTGTGTTTTCTCATGCTGTTGCCCTGTTAATGTTTTTCTGGTTTATCCTGAAGGGATTACGTCCAGCCCTGATGGAAGATCTGATCTTGATAGTAGACTTTCATTTCCTAGAGGTCCTCATAATCGCTTAGAGTCTTTTCAAAGCACTTGCTTATTTTTGTTAGGGAAAGACTTCTTAACTTCTTAATGCTTTCTGATTCTGTTTGAATCTTTCTAGTTTGCATTTCCTGATCCATCTTCAGTCTTTGAAACTGTTTTTGGTATGAAGTTGTCCCTCAAACTTACACTGTGTGGGCGCAAATGCTGCCACGTAATGGCATCACGTGATGCAAGACCATCATCTGGCTGATGTTAAGTGAGAGACTGAAGTCTTAATGTTGCCTGTGGGAATGTGTGGGTGGCAGCCGCATACTGAAGGTGGTGAGGCCTCAGTTTTTGGTTAATTGGAGGAAGGAGGGAGATAAAAGACAAATTAATAGCATGATTCAGATATAAGGCAACAGCTTGGAGACGTTTAATGACTGTACGACTATAATGACTGTTTTCAGTCCCCTTGGCTTTCCCTTTTCTGACAGGATTGTACTTGAGAGGGCTTAAAGAATGCCTAAATAAGACTACATGACTTTTGATAAATTGATTTCCTCACCAACTAGAAATAGTCAGAAGTTAAGGAGTGTTGGCTTTAGCTAGAGTAATGCCAGTCTCTAACATAGACTTAGGAAAAAAAAAAAAATGTTGTTGTACCAAACAAGTTTGTTCCTCTTTCATAGGTTTTCACACTCTGCACTTGGGGCTTGGTGTTCGATGTCTCCCCCTGCACACCCTCCTGCACTATATTGATAATGGAGTCTTGCATTTGACAGAAACATGTGTCAGGAAGTTGCTGAAAGGTACAGTGAGTTTCATGTGTTTTGTTTGTTACCAGCCAGCTAACAGGGAGTGATGTCCTTCCAGCCGTTCAAACTCAGACACAGCATTTACTGCCCAGGAGACTCAGTTCTTCTTCCAGAGTGCTTTTTCAGTGAGGGCTGTAGGTGATGGTGTTGCCCAGCTGAAAGGAGAAAATTGGGGCTCAGACTATGTGACTGAGCAGACAAGGAACTATCTGTTTGGGGAGAAATTAAGTTTATAATTTTTCTACTTGGGACTTCTTAGAAAAGTGAATACTAAAGTTCATCATAGAATTGGTTGGGGGATTTATGTGACTCTATGAAAGTGCACACCTATGTGTAAGGAAGTTAGTCTGATATCTAGTCCTCAGCTTTTGCTTTAATTATGTTTGGAACAAGATAATCCTAGTGCTGGGATTGGCAAATGGCTAGAAACTCAGTGCTAGGAAGTCAAAATTCAAAATAAGTAAACAAAAGCCTACCTGACCCAGCATCCCAGTACTTTAGTAAATATTGAGGGTGTGAATGTCTTCTAAATATATCGTAAGGTTACATAAAAGCGGGAGTTAAAATCGGTTCTGTATGAAACCATATAGTCATTAAGAGGGGCCTAAGGCTTCAGAACAAAATGGGGAGTGAGGCAAATTGGCAGTTGCAGGCACAGTTAGCATCACAACCGTGTTAACTGCCTTTTTAAGATCAGGAGGGAGGAAGAGAGAGCTGTAGCATAAGTTTCCTGGGATACAGCAGTACTGTGATACAACTCTCCAACAGGAATGCGTTTCGTCACAGCTGCAGCCATGTTCCCTTGTAATGTGCTATTTCTCCAGTGTTCAAAAAAGGGGACACTATATGCAGTATTAGTCTGTGCCTGGTCTTGGTAAATGAAATATTATAAATACGGGGAGTTCTATTTCATCAAAACATGTTTGAATTACTGTATAAATTGTTACATAAAATGGTGAAGTTACGTACAAATATACAAAAAAAAATTATATAAACAGTATAAACATAACTAGCACTCCTAATAGCCCTTATTTAAAATTAAAACTTTCATTTCATTATAGAGATTATATTTATTCAGAATGTCTTAAGTGAAAGTTGAAAGTTTTAGTTATGTGGTTACCACTAATGGTGGTGGGTTGGGTTTTTTTTTTTCCCTTTTGCTTGTAGACTTGGATGACACTGAGAAGAATGAAAAGCTGAAGTTCAGTATTGTCATGAGGCTTCCCGAGGTAACTAAGAACTTTGGATGTCATTTCCTGGATTTTGGAATTGATAGGAAATTCCTCCATGTGCATAGGATCAAGCCAATGGAAGACTTAGCTGTGATTCAAATAGGGCACAGATACAACCTCAGCCTGCACAGTTTCTCCATCTGCTGCTCGTGACCTGTAGGGTACCCTGACAACTGAAATTATAGATTTGTCCATAGTGTTTTACAGTGTCCCCAGTACCCTGCAAGAATCAAATAGACAACTGACACTGTTCTGTTGAGTAGTCATCTGCATAAAGCAATAATGGTTTTATGGGGTTTAAAGAGGATTTATTTTTGTGTGTGTGTGTTTTATAGCATCCACAAATGCCTTTCTCACTTGTGAGCTCTGCATTTGGTTTTATTCATTTTATCAAATCTGTTCAAAAGCTGGTACCGTAAAAGCTGTAAAATCTGATCATATCACAAGTCAGTGGCAGGGATTGAATTATGAGATCTCCCCCCGCAGCCTCGCCCATTGGTAAGGTGACTGGTTTAGCCACATGCTGGAACTAATTACTGATGCTGCATTAAAAGGCCCAGCAGAATGAGAGATTGACTTCTCCTTTTCCCCTTTTGTTCTTAGTGCACACCACAGTACTGCAGAGGAAGCATATCATCTCAGTGAGCAGAGGAAAACCAGGGATTCCCCACCTCGGGGAGTGCCTTGCTGTAGAACAGGCTTTTCTCAACACAAGCTGCTTATTGTTTGCTCATTATGGGCTGTTATGTATAGTTCAAATGGCCAGAAGTGCTGCTTTGGTTTTCCTCTGACAAGGGCTTCTTTATCTGGCAGCAGTTTTGAGAAGGGGTAGGGAAGGAGAACTCCACAGGACGTTCTTTGTCCTCTGTATCTTGTTTTGGGCATGAGTTGGTGAGCTGGGGTCAGCCGGGCCTCGCTGAGCTGTGAGCCCCGGGCCTGGTGGGTGGGGAGCACCATTCCAAACGCATTTTGGTGGGAGGGGCTGAGCTGTGAGTGCTTTAGGGGATGTGTACTGCTAGTTACGCACAGGAGACTCCATGCCTTATTGTATCTATTTACAGCTCTGGGAAAAAATGCAGAGAACAGTTTGTTTGCCAAAAAGGATGCTTTGGGGTGATTCGGACTATTTTGAGCAGGTTACATTCACTAGATGACTTCAGCTGCCTCAGAAGCAAGTATTTAAGCACCATTGAAACTGTCCAGCATTTCCTAAATGAACTCTTTCAGTAGTCTGGATTGCAATACAACTGAAAGTGAGGGGGGAGAAAAGATCTAGATTTGGAAAATAGCAGAAGGTGGAGCTAACTTCACAGTGTGTTCATATTTGTTTGCTTATTGGTTAGGATTGGAAGCTTTGGGATGTCTGGGTTTGAATCTGTCTTGCCTTTGGGAACTTGAATCAATGTTATCAGTTCCCAGGACGATGTCTTAAATAGTGGGATGCAAATTCAGTTCCCAGTATCTATCCTTGTCAGCATTCTGCTTTTGTAAGATTCCTTAGACTGAGCCTGAGAGAAGGCCTGTTCTGAATGGAGCATTTGTGTTATTCTTTGGAAGAAGAATGGATTTAAACCAAAGAGTCACAGTAAAGGATAAGCGGTCGTTTTAAGTGTCAGTTAATATTTAAGTACACATGCGAAGTGGGACAGAGGTAATGGGACAGACTGATTGGTAGAAACTTACTGAGTAGCTCAGTGGGTACTGAGTAGCAAGGTTTTGATTGTTTCCCACATTTTGGGAGCGTATTGTAATTTCTTAGTTACTGGCTATGAAAGGAAGGCTCCATGGCTAAAAATGATGATGTCTTAGCTTCTGTCATCAGTGTCTGAAGGTGAAGCAGTCTGTGTTACAGCCTGAATTTTATTTCTGTTTTTTATCTCCTTTTCCCTGTCCTAAGGCACCGGGCCTGCTGGTGGCTGATGGAGATCAGCTGTCTCCAAAGGGGAAAAGGATTCTTGCCCATGAGTTGGCGGGACTCGTTGAGAGGGCTTTAAACTAGGTTTGAAGGGGGAAGGGGATATCAACAGGCTTGCTAGAGAGGAGCCCAGAGGTGGCATGGCAATGCTGGGGGTGAAATCAATAGCCCGGCTCAAGTGCATCTACACCAATGCACGTAGCATGGGCAACAAACAGGAGGAGCTGGAAGCCCTTGTGCAGCAGGATGGCTATGACATAGTTGCCATCACAGAAACGTGGTGGGACAACTCTCATGACTGGAGTGCTGCACTGGAGGGCTATAAGCTCTTCAGAAGGGATAGGCAGGGAGGGAGAGGCGAGGCAGTGGGGTGGCTCTGTATGTTAGGGAGTGTTTTGACTGTACAGAGCTCAACAGTGGTGATGACAAGGTTGAGTGCTTATGGGTAAGGATGAGGGGGAAGGCCAGCAAGGCAGATGTCCTGTTGGGAGTCTGCTATAGACCACCCAACCAGGATGCAGGGATAGATGAAGCGTTCTACAAGCAGCTGGCAGAAGTCTCACAATCACCAGCCCCTGTTCTCGTGGGGGACTTCAACTTGCTGGACATCTGCTGGAAATACAACACAGCAGAGAGGCAACAGTCTCAAAAGTTCCTAGAGTGTGTGGAGGATAACTTTCTGACGCAGCTGGTAAGCGAGCCTACCAGGGGAGGTGCCTCACTTGACCTGCTGTTTACAAACAGAGAAGGACTGGTGGGAGATGTCATGGTTGGAGGCCGTCTTGGGCTTAGTGACCACGATATGATAGAGTTCTCGATTCCGGGTGATGTAAAGAGGAGGGGCAGCAAAACTGTTACCACGGACTTCCAGAGGGCAGACTTTGGCCTCTTCAGGACGCTGGTTGGGAAAGTCCCTTGGGAGGCAGTCCTGAAGGGCAAAGGGGTCCAGGAAGGCTGGGCCTTCTCCAAGAAGGAAGTCTTAAGGGCGCAGGAGCAGGCTGTCCCCATGTGCCGTAAGACCAACCGGTGGGGAAGATGACCAGCCTGGCTGAACAGGGAGCTTTTGCTGGGACTCAGGGAACAAAGGAGAATCTACAGCCTTTGGAAGAAGGGGAGGGCAACTCAGGAAGAGTACAGGGATCTTGTTAGGTCATGCAGGGAGGAAATTAGAAAGGCAAAAGCCCAGCTAGAACTCAATCTGGCCACTATTGTAAAAGATAATAAAAAATGTTTTTAAAAGTACATCAACAATAAAAGGAGAGCCAAGGAGAATCTCCATCCTTTGCTGGATGTGGGGGGGAACATTGTCACTAAGGATGAGGAAGAGGCTGAGGTACTTAACGCCTTCTTTGCCTCTGTGTTTAACAGCCAGACCAGTCATCCCCAGGGTACTCAGCCCTCTGAGCTGGAAGACAGGGATGGGGAGCAGAATGGAGCCCCCATAGTCCAGGAGGAAGCAGTTAATGACCTGCTACGCCACCTGGATGCTCACAAGTCTATGGGGCCAGATGGGATCCACCCGAGAGTACTGAGGGAGCTGGCAGAGGAGCTCACCAAGCCACTCTCCATCATCTGTCAGCAGTCCTGGTTAACAGGGGAGGTCCCTGATGACTGGAGGCTTGTGAATGTGACGCCCATCTACAAGAAGGGCCAGAAGGAGGACCCTGGGAACTACAGGCCTGTCAGCCTGACCTCGGTGCCAGGGGAGGTTATGGAGAGGTTCATATTAAGTGCGCTCAACTGGCATGTGCAGGTCAACTGGGGGATCGGGCCCAGCCAGCATGGGTTCATGAAAGGCAGGTCCTGCTTGACCAACCTGATCTCCTTTTATGACCTGGTGACCCACCTGGTAGATGATGGAAAGGCTGTGGACGTAATTTACCTGGACTTCAGCAAAGCCTTTGACACAGTCTCCCATAGCATTCTCCTTGGGAAGCTGGCAGCTCATGGCTTGGATGGGCGTACTCTGGGTAAAAAACTGGTTGGGTCGCCGAGCCCAGAGAGTTGTGGTGAATGGAGTTAAGTCCAGTTGGCGGCCGGTCACGAGCAGTGTTCCCCAGGGCTCTGTTTTGGGGCCAGTCTTGTTTAATATCTTTATCAACGATCTGGATGAGGGGATTGAGTGCACCCTCAGTAAGTTTGCAGATGACACCAAGTTGGGTGGGAGTGTCGATCTGCTGGAGGGTAGGATGGCCCGCCAGAGGGACCTGGACAGGCTGGACCGATGGCCCCAGGCCAACTGTATGAGGTTCAACAAGGCCAAGTGCTGGGTCCTGCACTTGGGTCACAACAACCCCATGCAACGCTCCAGGCTTGGGGAAGAGTGGCTGGAAAGCTGCCTGGCCGAAAAGGACCTGGGGGTGTTGGTCGACAGCCAGCTGAACATGAGCCAGCAGTGTGCCAGGTGGCCAAGAGGGCCAACAGCATCCTGGCTTGTGTCAGGAATAGTGTGGCAAGCAGGAGCAGGGAGGTGATTGTGCCCCTGTAATCGGTGCTGGTGAGGCCGCACCTGGAATACTGTGTCCAGTTTTGGGCCCCTCAATACAAGAAAGACATTGAGGTGCTGGAGTGTGTCCAGAGAAGGGCAACAAAGCTGGTGAAGGGTCTGGAGCACAGGCGTTCTGAGGAGAGGCTGAGGGAACTGGGGTTGTTTAGCCTGGAGAAGAGGAGGCTGAGGGGAGACCTTATCGCTCTCTACAGCTCCCTGAAAGGAGGTTGTAGTGAGGTGGGTGTTGGTCTCTTCTTCCATGTAGTTAGTGATAGGACGAGAGGAAATGGGCTCAAGCTGCGCCAGGGGAAGTTTAGGTTGGATATTAGGAAAAACTTCTTCATGGAAAGGGTAGTGAAGCATTGGAACAGGCTGCCCAGAGAGGTGGTGGAGTCACCATCCCTGGAAGTGTTCAAAAAACGGGTAGACATGGCACTCTGGGACATGGTTTAGTAGACATGGTGGTGTTGGGTAGATGGTTGGACTGATGATCTTAGAGGTCCTTTCCAATCTTAATGATTCCTAGTTTTTACTTTCATTATAAATGATCCAGCCACCAAGCCAGGACGCATGGGGTTGCTACTCTACCCTTAACTGGTTTAGTGATGGACTTGGTAATGTTAATGATTGGACTGGATGATCTTAAAGGTCTTTTCCAACCCAAACGATTCTATGATTCTAAGTTTCCACTGTCCTGTGTTTATGTTCTCAAGTTTTTGGGTTTTGTTTTTTGCTTACTAGGCTCTTGGTCAAAAGGTCCGCCAGTTTTGGAATCATCCAATAAATGCTAATTTCATTGCACGGAAATATGTGAAACTTTTGCTTGAGCAGCTGGGGAACAGGCAGGTAAGAGCACATAGGCCATTTTTGTTAATCTTTTGCTTTGTCAATGTTGAGATTCCTGACACTTTTGTAGACCATAACACACTAAAGGGTAACACTGAAACTTGGCACTGTGCAACTTTGTGAACTGACCTGAAATATTTTCCCTTACAGTGTAGCAGGCCTATCCCTGAGAGACTCTCAGTCCCTGTAGAGTTCTTGCCACTTAACTATCTGACTAACATGCTGGCGGAGATAGAGAATCAAGGTAATGTTAATTCTGTACTTTGGAAGACCACTAATTGTTGCCCTTTGTTCACGCTCAGCCGTATCCTGACTATATGGACATAACTGAGTTCTGAAACTCCAGTGGTGTCTGAACATGTAGGTTTGGTCATCTTTCTGCTGATGGGAATTGTCAGGGGGCTTCTTCACTGCCTATCCTTTCATCCAAATCCTCTGTGTGTTCAATCCAATTGGCAAACTTGCTTTTTTCAGAACACATGTAGGGAAACGCGGTTCCTGTACAGCGTGGTGGTAGCTGTTGTTCTGTGTTCAAATGGCGAGAAGGGCTTCTTCCTTATTTATACAGTATGGTGGCTAAGAGGCAACCAAAATCGGATCTTCCACCTCTAAGTACCAAGATCACTAGGTTAGGAGGTGCTCTGCAGTAACAGGAATTTTTTATTTCAATGCTGGGGGGTTTTTTTGTTTGGTTTTTTTTGTTTGTTTTGTTTCGGTTGTTTTGTTTTGGTTTTTTTAAATTAAATTCAAACTGGCTAGGGCACTTGCTTCGTACAGTGAACCTAAGCATCTGAAGATTTTGAATTCCACTGAAAAAGCAAGGTGCATTAAGGGGAACAATTATACTTTTTAGCATTACTGGCTATGCCTACACTGATAAACAAAATAAAGTCAGGGTAAGGACCTGAAGGATAAAACGGGATTGTCCACATATGGATATCATCCCATTTGGGGAGGAAAAGAGTTAAACCATACAGAGTGTATGAGAATGTGCCCTGGTGCATTTTATGTACTAGCACAAACATAGCCACTGTGTTTATGTCTTGTTTTGGATCTCCAGTGTAGAATCAGTATGGAAATGCCTAGCAGCCTCCAGAGGTGGTCTGTCGTTTACTTACATCCCACTAATGGGAAAGTTTCTGCCATGGGTGAGCATCCAGATTACTCCACTGAAAGCTGTAGGTGTTTTGTGTAAATGAGAACACAGTTCCATATATTACTTCAGCTTTCAGTATTGTAGGTGAAGATGTTTAATGGACCACAGGACCAAGTGTGCAAAAACACTTACAATTTTGTAAATACTGACTTTCTCACAATGTTTTTCTAGGTGTGCATCCATGTGAAAACCAAGATCATGTTAATGTAAGATTTGTAGAGGAAACAGCACTCAAACACACTATGACGCTTTTGGGCCTCAAATATTCCTGAAATAACATGCTGTTGAAGAAAGCGAACTGC
This sequence comes from Pelecanus crispus, assembly GCF_030463565.1. NCBI lineage: Eukaryota > Metazoa > Chordata > Aves > Pelecaniformes > Pelecanidae > Pelecanus > Pelecanus crispus. Next base: position 14,340,598 of record NC_134643.1, read on the forward strand.
GGTACTCTTACATAAAAGTATTCACACAGATGTGTGCAAACAACTTTTTTTTGTGTTCACTTTAAACTTAAATGTCCTGTTGTTTTCCAAATAATCTGCAGTTTTGTGTAGCCACCATTACTGACATAAGCTACTCAAAATATTGTTTGGTGCAACGTATTAAGGCTGAAATCACTGACTTCTAGATAAATCCTAGAGAAACTTGTCTGACACAAACCCAGGTTTCCAGTGAAAGATACCCGTGGTTTTGCTGTTTCATGTTGAAGTGGTCAAGTAAGTGGAACTACAGCAGGTATCACAACACGCTGTGAAAATTGGTGTTAATTATTTTAACAGGACAGGCAATGCTGAAAAAAGTAGTCCAGTTGTACAGTAACAAGAAACCGGTAACTGTTTACTCATTTAGATTAATAAAAGGATTTCTTGGTGTGTTTATATAAAGCAGGTAAGAATAACAAACGATGAATCAGTCTCTATGTAATGCATCAGTAATGATGTATTCAGTCCTTCTGGTGGTCATGTGTTATCTCACGGGATTTCTGCCTTTGGAGTTGGATTCTAATATATTGTTTTGTAATTAGTGCAAAATATAATCTTCTTAAAGTGCAAGTGACAGGGATTTGTTTTGGGTTTTTATAAGATATGTATAATATATTGTAAGCAATACAGGGTAAAAAAAAAAGTTCTTTAGAAATTTACCTTAACGGTGACTTGGACAGAGTTTTACTTAATTCTTTCCTTACAACTTTTAGTATTACAGTTCAAACCTCAGCTTCAAAAAGAAATGGTGGAGGTTGATTTTCCTTCATTTTCAACTTTTATTTATATATAACTGAACCAGCGTTGTTCGGGTTTTTTTTTTTAGTTCTGAGCTGTGACATTGATTTAAAATACTAATAGTGGTTTGCTATGCAGAGAAAATCTTAAGTTCTGTCATGTAGGATTTCTGCAGTCTTTATTGGATTTAAAAACAACTCTACCAAAGTTTCAGACTATTAAACTAGTGAAACTCATTGACAGTTTGATAGATTTTGGAGGTTTTCAACAGCAACCTCTGATATTCTCTCTGAGCAGTTTCCACTGATGCTTCCTGTTCCTAACCAGTGAAATAAAAAGATCCAGTTCTCAGGAGGGACTCGGCAAGTTCACGGTCATTCCCTTGTCACTGCCATCAGTGTAACAAGAGTTTTAGCTTTCTCAGTAACTGCATAGAGGGAAGGAATATTTTTCTCAATATAATTAAAATTTGTCTGGCAAGTATAAACTCCAATCCCAGACTGCAGAAAGCAATGTTGGTGTATTTGTGTAAGCGGTGAGGACTTTGTCTGTATTATATTAATAACAAGAGAAGATTTTCTAGCCTTTTCTTTTTAATGAAATGTATTATAACATATAATCAGATGCAATAAAATTTCACCTGGAAAAAAAAAAAGTATAGTGTGGTGATCACTCATTTTTCTTAACATTTTAAAATACTGCACTGCATTTGGGATACCAGGTTCCTAGCTGGGAGCAGGGAACTTGTATCGCTGACTATTTAGCTGTGCTTCTGGCATTAACTACTACTTTGTTTTCAATATGGAATTTGGCTAAACACTAACGGACATTCCTGCAGTGCGATGTAAACGCTATTGACCCTTGACACTCAGCAACCGGTAACAGCCTCTCCTGCTTTAGGTGCTGCCTGTTCCGATTTCAATTGGCTTTACAATAGGTTTTCTGAAATGTCTCATATTTGAACCAGGCTCACTTGGTTTGAAAGGAGCCAGAGCGCCGTAGGGCCGCGGCAGCGGGAGGCTGTATTCGTCATCCGGGATATAGGCGGTTGGGCGTTGTTCAGCTGTCGTGTGGATGCAGCCGGGCGCTGCCGCTTGTTCCTCTTCTGCAGCATGCTGTGAAAGAAACACCTTTTGATCACTTAGTGATTATAGGTTTTAGTACAACTCTGGTACTCTCCTGAGCCAATGCACAGAATGCCTAACAAAGGAAACACCACTAGTCTAATCCTTAGCAGATAGGAAACCCAGAGGGGTATTAAGCGTTCACTGAAAGGAAGGCATGAGTTACTGACCACGTAGATGTGAGTTTGTCCTTTTAAACAGTGTACAGCTTGAGCCTGTAATGCTTTTGTTATTTGTGAAGAAAACAGATTAGATGAACTTATACAAGTTGTAATGAGTGTGCACAGAACATCGGGAACGGGATAATTGTTCTGATGCTTCAAAATGTGCCTGTATTTACGCTGACAGCAGCTGTTCCTGAATACAGTCACTGCAGTGAGCTTGTATCCACAGCACTGAAAGGAAACCGAGTCATAGCATGAGGAGAAGTGTTAATGACGGAGAAATTTCTTATTCTAAACCAGTTTTACTGCAGCACTTCTGTGTGACTTCAAGTTCTTTCAGTGTATGCATGGTGTATTCCTCCCCCAGCTTTGTGCGCCTTTCAGATTCCCTTGGAGTGATCAACTAAAGCGTTCACGTAGCAAAGCTAATTTTCCATCAGCAAGAGTTCCCTCAGTACACACATCTCATTTTTATACTACTGTTTCTTCTCTGGGAGCTCTCTGCTCAGGGATCACCGATCATCTCAAGGAGGCACAGCATCCAGCGGGGTGGAATTTGAAGCACTGTTCGATATGCTGCCCTGCCTACCCTCAGTGTCTTGCCGAGCAACCTGATTTCATGCTGCTTCTGACCTGATGTTCACTGCATCTGGTATGTGGAAGACACTTATTTTTCCTGAACCCCACACCCTACCTTTTGCAGCTTTACCTTGAATCAAATGGAAAGCAGTACTTCACCGACGGCTGGCTCACCCATCATCCCAAAACGTGGTCATGCAACTTACTTTAATAATTGAAGATAAGTCTTCCTTTTAGTGTAACGTGTTCTCTCCAGATTCACTGACCAGGTCTAAGCTCCACCAACCCACAGTGTACCACTTTAGCAGTCGTCATCTCCACTGACTCCTGGAGCTCTGTGTTTGGCGGCAAACAGCTACGCCGTGAGCTAGCACAGCTCTTTCAGAAAGACGAGCTAGAGCAGTGAAAAGATGGGGATGAAGATCTAATGGCAAGGTATGGCAAAAACTTACTTTAGCTCTGGCTTCAGCTGCTTCTTTTTGCATCTTCTCGTTGCGTAATATCTTCAACCATTCATTTTCTGTTTCTTTGGGAGGGGGAAGGCCTTGATCAATCCTCGATGAAACAGTCATCAAAAATTGTTCTTTGTGTCTCATTTCCTGCTGGAGTTTAATAGCAAGTGCTTGCTTCATGGATAGCTCGGCAACAAGAGCCATCATCTTCTGGGTTCGGTCCTTTATCATCTTCTGCAGTTCGTTTGTCTGGAATAAGTCACAACTACATCTTAGTTAGGGCTTCCCTTCAGACACTTGCTGGGCATGACACTTCGGTAAGTATTAGGTACATGAAAACAAGTCCAGCTTGACTCAGTTTTAAAAAATAGTTCCATACTTGAAAACGACTTAATGAAACAGGACGTGTGTTTCTGCATACACTCAGAACTACAGAAACTTGCATAAAAAGTCACATTTATTCCACTACAAGGTACAGAAAAGCAAGTTTGTATTTATCTCCTGCCCTCAAAGGCAGGTATTAAACCCAGATTCTGATTGACCTTGTGCACAATTAACTTTGTAATAAAGGTGTAATAAGCCTGATCCTTATGAGATAATTGAGTGATAATGCAGACACAGTGGGGCTGTGCTTTGTGAAGTTGTCCTTGGCAGGGGCGTGAACAGAAAAGGAATGGGGCAGGAATCCTTGAGGCTGACTGAGGATGACTTAAACAAAAAAAACCCCAACAAAACTCAAATACTCTTTTTTAAGTGACTAATAGGGAATTTGGAGAGTCAGAGCACTTGAATGTAACTTTTGGCACGCTGCCATTTTTATAGTAGTTTATTAGCCCATGGCCATGATTTCACAAACCCAAATAACAGCCATGTTATTTCTGTCTGTGGAAGAGTAAAGATTTACTATAAAGATGTGTTTTGTTTTAAGCCTTTCCGAGTGCCAAACCTAACACCTAAAAAAAAAATAATAATCAACCCTGGCCTTGTTTTACATTAATAACTTAGCTTTTTTTTTTCTCTCTTTCACTCAGTTCTGCTCTCTTTGGAGCTTTTTCATTAAGGAGGTGGGGGTGAGGAGATTTTTGCTCTACCCTGAACAATATTACTGGCAGTTAAAGGGAAATAGCTATAGTTATATAAAAGTAACTCTATTGAAAATTGTAATTCTTTCCTGTGTGGTTCTCCCTACCTAAATAACAAACTTTCGAGCCGGATACCAAGTTTATCTTTTTCTGTGCTGGAGGGATATAGAACTTGCCTCACTTTTCCCTATTGCTTTTTATCCATAACATGTTTGTTAGGGAAGGGCTGTTAAGTACACATGCAAAAGGAGGTTTCTCCCAAGTTTCTAAGTGCTCAATCTGAGAAATAACTACTCCTGTTTTGGTGAAATGTACTAGTCGTGTTGCAACTTTCTTTCAAGGGGAAAGTATGCTCACCTAATGCTCTTGCTATGTCTATATTACTGTTATTACTAAATGTCTATGATTTCTGAAGACTAACATATGACTTGCCTACCAATATTTCCAGCCACCAGTTTTGTAATTTGCAAGTGAGTCATCTTGCCTCTTGCCCAGATATTATTTCATTTTGTATAGGCCGGCACACAGAGCATGCAATGCCCTTCTTACCCTTTTAGCTAACAGCAGCGTGTCCTGCTTCCCGTTCTCTGCCATAGCACGGATTCTCTCCGTCAGCCGGGAAACGTGCTCATAGAGAAAATCTGTCTCCAGCAACTTCTCCTCCTTCTGCACCAGCTCTACCTCTAGCTGCAGGGAGAAGGAGTATACAGGGTGTAGGTAAATGACAGGGGAAGGTGCAACACGAGGTGTTGCTGTGATGGCTTTGAGAGCTGCTGAAACAATACCGGTGAACAGCCATAAATAATCACTTCAGAATCAGTTTTCTCAAAATTTTCACCCTCTCTGCCAGGAATCAGGCCAAAGTTGGTTCAGTTGGTTACTGTCAGTTGTTCAGTTCTTCCATATCAGACCGGGCCCTTTTGGGGGGCAGGGGGTTACACCAACATTATTACTGCCTTGCTGTGATTTTCTTGAAAGCAATGGGGTTTTGCTAGTGATTTTTTTTTTCTTAATCTTCGAGTTCCTTGAGCTATGCCGTAATAAGAAGGTTTCAGCTCTTGCTTTAAATACCTTTTCCCTCCTGCTGCTAAAAAAAAAAAAAAGTATGGGCTCTGAAGGCGAAGAAAGTAAGTACTGTGCAACTAAAAGGACTCTAAATTCATGAGGAGATTGAAAGAGAACATTTAAATTTATCTCACGACTCCAAGGAACCTGGCTTTTTAATATGTGTGTTGGGGTTGTTCAGCCTGGAGAAGAGAAGGCTGCAAGGAGACCTTATTGCGGCCTTCCAGTACTTAAAGGGGGCCTACAGGAAGGATGGGGGCAATCTTTTTAGCAAGGCCTGTTGTGACAGGACAAGGAATAATGGATTTAAACTAAAGAACAACAGATTTGGACTAGACATAAGGAAGACATTTTTTACACTGAGGGTGGTGAAGCACTGGAATGGGTTGCCCAGAGAGGCAGTGGAGGCCCCATCCCTACAAACATTCAAGGCCAGGTTGGACGGGGCTCTGAGCAACCTGATGTGGTTAAAGCTGTCCCTGCTCACTGCAGGGGGGTTGGGCTGGATGGCCTCTAAAGGTCCCTTCCAACCCAAAGCACTCTGATTCTACTGCTCCGAGCTCGCCAGTCCCATAATACCTTCACAGCCCTGTGTGAATCCGCCCCACGCACTAACTACAGTGGGGAGAGTTTTGTGCCCCTATAAATGGGACAGACAAAAATATCTCAGAAAATATCACGGTTGCTCATTCCATTCCTTTACACCACACAGGAGGTGCCCTGAAATTGGCTTTTACATTGGACCTAATGCTTCGTTTTGAAGCCTCTGGCAGCTGCGGGCGGTGCTGCAGTCAGGTGTGCAGCTGCTGGGCTGGCCTGGCTGCCGCTCCTGTGAAGATCTGTTCTGTGGCTCCCGGTTCGGCATGGAAACGAAGCAGCAAAGCCAAAGCCCAAGAAGGGTGTTTGCTTGATCCTGTGTCACGTATGCAGACTTTAAGAGGGTAGTGGGACTGCCTCCAGCTCACAGCCTGAGCGTTGTGGGGGGAGAGCTAATAGCCAGTTGCAGAAGAATGACAAGTTTGTTCGTTAGCGGTTTATTATTTTGTATTTATTTCCCTCTGCTGCCTTTTCTGTGCCTTCCCGTAGCAAAGCGGGAGGGTCTGCACTGGAGTGCCAATGATGCAAGTGGACCAGCTAGTGGAGGCTGCTGCGGAGCCAGGCACAGCACACGGAGCCCATGTTTTGCTCCTGTTCTCCAGCCCCTGCTGGAAGAAGTCAAGATGTCTCACATCCAGTTATCCTGGAAAGCAGATGCTGGGCTGGAGTTCCCATTAGCCAATCGTAATTATTTTCATTCTTCTTACAGAAAGTTTACTTTAAAAATAAAAGATACCGTCTGCTTTTCTAAAAGAGGTCAATCATAGCATGAGAGCTTGCGATGTAAGAAGTGATGTTACCTGCTCAATCTTTTTTAGCAGCTCAGGTGGAGATGGGTCCTTCCCTCCCAAGCTTCGCTTTCTACTCTCATTTGCGGGGTCAGCAAAGATTTCCTCCATCTGTTTAATCCTGTCCTTGCACTGGGAATGCTAGCAAACAAAAAGCCACAATGGTTATTTTTTCAGACAAGAAGCCAAAAGCCCCGTTATTACCACACGACCAGAGATGGAAGGTCTCGGTGTGCCTGACTTAGACCAGGAGACCTGCCCTAAAGCAGCTGGGGTGGCTGCACTGCCAACCGCTGGGCTTGGAAGCAAGATTCCAGCCTTGCTGGGAGACATTTGGGATGCTCGGGGTGGTGTAGGACTAAGCAAAATGATACTGGTCAAACCCTGGGAAACACTTCTGTGTGAAACCAGAGGTGGACATACGTCATTCTCCTGTCCTATTGCTAATGAACGGGAATTTGGCAAAACAGTAGATTGTGTCACAGAAGGTCATCCCTACAATGCACAAATACAAATCAGCTTCATCTTATTAATAGTTTAACTGTCTTGAATGCTTGTTCCCTTGACTCCTTCTCCATGTGTAACACAACCACCTGAAACTGTGTATACATAATGCTGCCACGTGGAAGAGGCTTTTTCTCTGAGCCGCCGGGTATCAAGACAACAGCCCTGGACTGGAAGATGATTTTCGTCACAGGTTTGGTAAGTCAGAAAAAGGCTGTCCCAGGGGCTGATACCCTCTTCAGCTTTGGTTGCAAGTTAAATCTGAAAATCCTCTTCCCGCTGGTTAGCTCTAAAGGCCTCATCCCTGTAGGCATCCAAGTTTGCACGTTCCATGCATGTGTCCTGAAGTGACTCAGTGGTGACACTGAGCGATGAGGTAGTCTGGGGACCCACAGAGGCAGGTGTTCCCTGACCTTTCTGCTGTGAGACCTTCCCGTGGAATAACACTTCCCAGAATACACTAGATGGGCACCCGTGCTTTGCATAAATACTCTCTGAAGGAGTGACTGGGACCATTTCTTCATGTTTGGACTTGCAGGACTGACAGTGGTGGGGTTTTGTGCTTTGTTATGCACCTGGCCATCCATCAGCACATTGTTGCTCCAACCTTGATCTATTCACCCTGACATAATGCAACCCAAGTAAGTTGCTATAAATGCTAACCATCAATTGCAGGTGATGATATTATTAAGGAAGTAAGCGGTCACTGGCTTTTAAAGTTATGAACGGTCAGGAAAAAGACAAAGTAAATGTTTAGATGTTACTATAGGAATGGGGTTTGTTCACTGGAAGTTAACAAGTCATGTTTAACTGGAAAAGGGAAAACTGACAGATTGTCCTGGTTTCGGCTGGGATAGAGTTAATTTTCTTCCTAACAGCAGGCATAGTGCTGTGTTTTGGATTTAGTAGGAGAAGAATGTTGATAACAGGCTGATGTTTTTAGTTGTTGCTGAGTACTGCTTATGCTAGTCAAGGACTTTTTCAGCTTCCCATGCTCTGCCAGGCGCACAAGAAACTGGGAGGGGGCACAGCCAGAATAGTTGATCCAAACTGACCAAAGGGCTATTCCATACCATATGACGTCATGCTCAGTATATAAACTGGGGGGGGTTGGCCGGGGAGCAGCGATCGCTGCTCAGGAACTGTCTGGGTATCGGTCGGCGGGTGGTGAGCAATTGCATTGTGCATCACTTGCTTCGTGTATCATTATTATTATTATCATTATTATAGTGTTACTATTAGCATTACTATTTTACTTTATTTCAATTATTAAACTGTTCTTATCTCAGCCCAGGAGTGTTTCTCACTCTTACTCCTCCAATTCTCTCCCCCATCCCATCGGGGTAGGGGGAGTGAGCGAGCGGCTGCGTGGTGCTTAGTTGCTGGCTGGGGCTAAACCACGACAGTCCTTTTTGGCGCCCAACGTGGGGCTCGAGATAACAACAGATTAATCAGAGTGTATTAAGGAGGCTGTTAACAGTTGCCGGTCACGATATTAGTTCATCTGATCTGCACCATGTTCTTTTTTTTGCAGCACGCGTTAAAGCTTGCTGTCAGTTTGTGTAGTGTGCTATGCTCTGCAGTGATTCATGATCTTTTGCTTGGGAGGCTCCTTATCAAAGCCCTGACCTTGAGCATTCTTTGGTATTTGGGTTTCATACAGAAGTCACTACTGTACTTCGGGTACTACCTCATAGAGAGAGTTAGCAATTATACTTCTTACTCTGAGAGGCTTGTTGTGGAGGAAATACAGAATGGCACCTTTGCTGCTTTCTTCTATGATGTTTCCTCCTTCATTACAACAACTTTCCTGTATCTTGAACACCCCTGGGCAGTTAAGATACTTCTATTGATAATTCTTGGGAATGTTGTTTCCATTTTGATAAAGGTCAGTAAGCAGTTTAAAAATACCATCCAGAGATCTACCCCAAGGCTGGATAGTTATGAGTGGCAGGGTGTGTGGGATCGTATGCGCAAGTACCTAGGGCAGTGGGGACCTCCAGTGTTTTGGAACTTCACCCCTGAACAAGTGCAGAATCCTGAAGAATTAGTAAAGTATTTGGAAGAAGTATGTTGTCACCCTGGTAGCTCCAGAGAGACACAAATCATTGCAACATGCTGGGGACTGGCCCATGCCTATCGAGCCGTGGTCAACGCTAATCAGTCCCCTCAAAAGAAAGAGAAGGTCTCTGGATCTGATGACAAAACAACAAGCACTGTGGCTACTCAAACCCCCACTACAGGCCCTGCGGCTACTCCAACCCCCACTACAGGCCTTGCAGCTACTCAAACCCCTGCCCCAGGCACTGTGGCTACTCCAGCCACAGCCATGAGCACTGCGGCTACTCAAACCCCAGTGACAGACACTGTGGCTAAACCAGAGAACCAACCTGCGCCGGTATCAGTTGCCCCTATACAGAAGAAGAAATACACGAGGAAATCAGTTCGTTTAGTAAGGGATGAAGATGAACCAGGGCCATCGCGAGAACCAGAGGAGGAAGAACCCATAAATGAGATGGTGACCACCCGATCCCTATCCCTGAGTGAGCTGCGAGATATGCGAAAAGATTTTGGTCGTCATCCAGGCGAGCACATCATCACCTGGCTGCTCCGATGCTGGGATAACGGGGCCAGTAGCCTGGATTTAGAGGGTAGGGAAGCCAAGCAGCTGGGATCCCTTTCCAGGGAAGGGGGCATTGACAAAGCAATTGGAAAAGGGGCAAAACCGCTCAGCCTCTGGAGGCGACTTCTGTCAAGCGTGAAGGAAAGGTATCCCTTCAAGGAGGATGTTTTATACCGCCCAAGCAAATGGACCACCGTAGAGAAAGGTATCCAGTACCTGAGGGAATTAGGCGTGCTGGAGGTGATTTACAGTGACCTGAATGATGAGCGGTTAACCAAAGACCCAGATGAAGTCAGGTGCACACAATCCATGTGGCGGAAGGTGGTACGGAGCGCACCAGCATCGTATTCCAACTCGTTGGCAATACTAGCCTGGAAAGACGACGAGGCACCAACGGTGGATGAAGTGGCTAGACAACTCCGGGACTACGAAGAAAAGCTCTCTTCCTCCCTACGGGCCTGTGTCTCGGCTGTGGAAAAACTGTCTGAAAAAATATGCCAAGAGTTCCAACAACTCAGAGAGGATCTGTCCTACTCCCCACCTGCACGGACCAGTGTCTCAGCCATTAGGAGTCAACGTCCCTATGCTCAAGAGAGAGGATATAGAGGATACACACCACGGGGCACCCTGTGGTTTTACCTGCGTGATTATGGAGAGGACATGAGAAAGTGGGATGGAAAACCCACCTCAACCTTAGAGGCACGGGTGCGTGAATTGCAAGGAAAAACTATTAGAAAAGGCGGTTCTCCCAGGAAAATTGCAGCTCCAGTTTCCAGTGAGCAGTTCCCGAGACAGAGTAAGAGGGCTAATTTTACTTCCGACCTTGATCAGGGAACTTTTGATTCACATTTACAGGAAGTGAACAATGAATACTGTGACCAGTGTTAGAGGGGCCCTGCCTCCAGCCAGGTGGAGGAAAGGGACAACCGGGTTTACTGGACTGTGTGGATTCGATGGCCTGGAACGTCAGACCCACAGGAGTATGAGGCTCTAGTGGACACTGGTGCACAGTGCACGCTAATGCCATCAAACTATAGAGGGGCAGAACCCATTTGTATTTCTGGAGTGACAGGGGGATCCCAACAGCTAACTGTACTGGAAGCTGAAGTGAGCCTAACTGGGAATGAGTGGCAAAAGCACCCCATTGTGACTGGCCCAGATGCTCCGTGCATCCTTGGCATAGACTACCTCAGGAGAGGGTATTTCAAGGACCCAAAAGGGTACCGGTGGGCTTTTGGTATAGCTGCTTTGGAGACAGAGGAAATTAAACAGTTGTCCACCTTGCCCGGTCTCTCAGAGGACCCTTCAATTGTAGGGTTGCTGAAGGTTGAGGAACAACAGGTGCCGATTGCTACCACAACTGTGCACAGGCGGCAATATCGCACCAACCGAGACTCCCTGATTCCCATCCATAACCTGATTCGTCGACTGGAGAGCCAGGGAGTGATCAGCAAGACTCGCTCACCCTTTAACAGTCCCATATGGCCAGTGCGAAAGTCTAATGGGGAGTGGAGACTAACAGTGGACTATCGTGGCCTGAACGAAGTTACACCGCCGCTGAGTGCTGCCGTGCCAGACATGCTAGAACTTCAATATGAACTGGAGTCAAAGGCAGCTAAGTGGTATGCCACAATTGATATTGCTAATGCATTTTTCTCCATCCCTTTGGCAGCAGAGTGCAGACCCCAGTTTGCTTTTACCTGGAGGGGTGTTCAGTACACCTGGAACCGACTGCCCCAGGGGTGGAAGCACAGCCCCACCATTTGCCATGGACTGATCCAGACAGCACTGGAACAGGGTGAAGCTCCAGAACATCTGCAGTACATTGATGACATCATTGTGTGGGGCAATACAGCAGAAGAAGTTTTTGAGAAGGGAAAGAAAATAGTCCAAATCCTTCTGAAGGCTGGTTTTGCCATAAAACAGAGTAAGGTCAAGGGGCCTGCACAGGAGATCCAGTTTTTAGGAATAAAATGGCAAGATGGACGTCGTCAGATCCCAATGGATGTGATCAACAAAATAACAGCTATGTCCCCACCAACTAGCAAAAAGGAAACACAAGCTTTCTTAGGCGTTGTGGGGTTTTGGAGAATGCATATTCCAAATTACAGCCAGATCGTAAGCCCTCTCTATCAAGTGACCCAGAAGAAGAACGAATTCAAATGGGGCCCTGAGCAACAGCAAGCCTTTGAACAAATTAAATGTGAGATAGTTCATGCAGTAGCCCTTGGGCCAGTCCGGGCAGGGCAGGATATTAAAAATGTGCTCTACACCGCAGCCGGGGAGAATGGCCCTACCTGGAGCCTCTGGCAGAAAGCACCAGGGGAGACTCGAGGTCGACCCCTAGGGTTTTGGAGTCGGGGATACAGAGGATCCGAAGCCCGCTACACTCCAACTGAGAAAGAGATACTGGCAGCATATGAAGGGGTTCGAGCTGCTTCAGAAGTGGTTGGTACTGAAGCACAGCTCCTGCTGGCACCCCGACTGCCGGTGTTGGGCTGGATGTTCAAAGGGAGGGTCCCCTCTACACATCATGCAACTGATGCTACATGGAGTAAGTGGGTTGCATTGATCACACAACGGGCTCGAATAGGAAACCCCAGTCGCCCAGGAATCTTGGAAGTGATCATGGACTGGCCAGAAGGAAAAAACATTAGAATATCACCAGAGGAGGAGGTGACACGTGCTGAAGAGGCCCCACTGTATAATAAATTGCCAGAAAATGAAAAGCAATATGCCCTGTTCACTGATGGGTCCTGTCGTCTCATGGGAAAGCATCGGAGGTGGAAAGCTGCTGTATGGAGTCCTATATGACAAGTCGCAGAAACTGCTGAAGGAGAAGGGGAGTCGAGTCAGTTTGCAGAGGTGAAAGCCATCCAGCTGGCTTTAGATATTGCTGAAAGAGAAAAGTGGCCAGTCCTTTATCTCTATACTGACTCATGGATGGTGGCAAATGCCCTGTGGGGGTGGCTGCAGCAATGGAAGCAGAGCAACTGGCAGCGCAGAGGCAAACCAATCTGGGCTGCCGCATTGTGGCAAGATATTGCTGCCCGGGTAGAGAACCTGGTTGTAAAAGTTCGTCATGTAGATGCTCATGTACCTAAGAGTCGGGCCACTGAAGAACATCAAAACAACCAGCAAGTAGATCAGGCCGCTAAGATTGAAGTGGCTCAGGTGGATTTGGACTGGCAACATAAGGGTGAATTATTTATAGCTCGGTGGGCCCATGATGCCTCAGGCCATCAAGGAAGGGATGCAACGTATAAATGGGCTCGTGATCGAGGGGTGGACTTAACTATGGACAGTATTGCACAGGTTATTCATGAGTGTGAAACATGCGCTGCAATCAAGCAAGCCAAGCAGTTCAAGCCCCTTGGGTATAGTGAACGATGGCTAAAATATAAATATGGGGAGGCCTGGCAGATTGATTACATCACGCTCCCACAGACCCGCCAGGGCAAGCGCTATGTGCTCACCATGGTGGAAGCAACCACTGGATGGCTGGAAACATATCCCGTGCCCCATGCCACCGCCCGGAACACCATCCTAGGCCTTGAAAAGCAAGTCCTGTGGCGACATGGCACCCCAGAAAGAATTGAGTCAGACAACGGGACTCATTTCCGAAACAACCTCATAGACACCTGGGCCAAAGAGCACGGCATTGAGTGGGTGTATCACATCCCTTACCATGCACCAGCCTCCGGGAAAATTGAGCGATACAATGGATTGTTAAAGACTACCCTGAGAGCAATGGGTGGTGGGACGTTTAAACATTGGGATACGCATTTAGCAAAAGCCACCTGGTTAGTCAACACCAGGGGATCTGCCAATCGAGCTGGCCCTGCCCAATCAAAACTTTTACGTACTGTAGAAGGAGATAAAGTTCCTGTAGTGCACATGAAAAATATGCTGGGGAAGACAGTCTGGGTTACTTCCCCCTCTGGCAAAGGCAAACCCATTCGTGGGATTGCTTTTGCTCAAGGACCTGGGTGCACTTGGTGGGTGATGCGAAAGGATGGGGAAGCCCAATGTGTACCTCAAGGGAATTTGATTTTGGGTGAAAATAGCCAATGAACTGAATTGTATAATATTAATTGCTTTATAATACTGTATGTTATCTCTTAACTATATGTTATCTCTTAACTGCATGTTAATATAATAATATAGTAGGTTAATATTAAGTATATAATACTATATATTATGATTGCTATATGCCGCATCAATGGTATTGCAGTAAGAACTGCCCAGCCTAAGGAAAATGAACTTTGATGAAACCATGTTGGAATGAGAACTGACTTCAGCATGCAACAGTCCAACACTGCACACCACCTCTCCTGCTCTGAAAGACTGTGATGACAGATGGAACCCAAAGTCATGGACTAAATGAACTCAATGGACATTTTAGAGGGATGGGCCATAGACGAAGGGAATGATATCTGTGTGTATATCAAGATAGGGAAAGGGGTGGTGATTAATTGGAACACATTGGAAAGGGGAGGGCCTGTGCATGACGTAGATGGTATAGAATAAGGGGTGGATACTGTCCTGGTTTCGGCTGGGATAGAGTTAATTTTCTTCCTAACAGCAGGCATAGTGCTGTGTTTTGGATTTAGTAGGAGAAGAATGTTGATAACAGGCTGATGTTTTTAGTTGTTGCTGAGTACTGCTTATGCTAGTCAAGGACTTTTTCAGCTTCCCATGCTCTGCCAGGCGCACAAGAAACTGGGAGGGGGCACAGCCAGAATAGTTGATCCAAACTGACCAAAGGGCTATTCCATACCATATGACGTCATGCTCAGTATATAAACTGGGGGGGGTTGGCCGGGGAGCAGCGATCGCTGCTCAGGAACTGTCTGGGTATCGGTCGGCGGGTGGTGAGCAATTGCATTGTGCATCACTTGCTTCGTGTATCATTATTATTATTATCATTATTATAGTGTTACTATTAGCATTACTATTTTACTTTATTTCAATTATTAAACTGTTCTTATCTCAGCCCAGGAGTGTTTCTCACTCTTACTCCTCCAATTCTCTCCCCCATCCCATCGGGGTAGGGGGAGTGAGCGAGCGGCTGCGTGGTGCTTAGTTGCTGGCTGGGGCTAAACCACGACACAGATCTTCTTGGGTGATAATGGAACATTACCAGAACACTTGTCTTAAACAGTTCTTTTTCTGGTAAAAAAACATTGAGCAGCTCTTTCTTTCAAATTTTGTCTGAGAGCAGGCAAAGTAAAAACCTTAAATAACTGTAATGAACAATTTCCGTGTCAAATCATGATTCGGTTTAAAGTGAATGCCATTCAGTGCGTAACTAGTTTCAGGGGTACTGAAAGATTTATTTGTTTTAATTATAAACAACTAAAACTCAAGCCCAATATACATAGAGTGGAAGAATGTAAGAGCAGGACCAGTGCAAACAACCAGGTGCAGCTATGCTTCCAGTGATGCTTTGCATCTGGGGCCAAATTTCTCAACCACTAACTCAGGTGAAAACGCCTTGTTAGAGGCAGTGGTACCTTAATGAGATTAGGGACAGCTCACCCAGTAAAATTTTGCAGGATTGAATTGTTACATAGGAGAAGAAGGACTTGCAGAAAAAGCACTGTCCAAACCAGGAGAAAAAAAAAAAAAAAGTTTCATGTTAAAGGCTTGACTTACTTTTAAATGCAATATGGATTGGGAGTGATTCAATGCAGACTAATCCAAAAGCATGGAAAACAAAGCACGTTTAGAAATAACCACGCTATTGTGTGTTTGCTGAAATGATGTCACTATAGGCATCTTTATTTCCTCCTAATTTGCAGTGTTTATCTGAGTTCTAAGAGATTCTAAGTCTTAAAACCAAAAAAGACCCTTCTTTGAGTGGATTTGGTGCAGGGGGTAGGAAGAGGCTCTGCAAGAGAGGCTTTTCTATGTTTGATTGTAACCAGTCAGGGGGAAGTGCTGAAGGACGAACAGCTGAGAGGGAACACATGCCTAGATAAAGGGACCGGTCTGAAAAAGTGGAGGTCTGCTGCTTATTTTGGAAATTTCAGAGAAGGTAGGTGAGGTAGGGAGAGCACTAGAAAAGGCAAATAACATACCTATTTTTAAAAAGGGGGGGAAAAGGAGCTATGTAACTATAGGTAACTTATCTTCACTTTCTGCAGAACAAAATCTGGAACAAATCATTAAGCTTTCTTTCTAGGTAGCTAGAAAAGAAAAAGGGTATAAATAACACAGGTGTGTTGAGTAATGCCAAACCAGCCCAACTTCCTACTATGATAATTTAACATTTGTGTGCATGACAAATAGTAGGTATCACACATACTGATTTTTACATGGCTTCAATATGGTTTCATATGACATTCTCATAAAAAAGCTAAGGAAACAGAATTTTGATGAAAATACAAGGTAAGTGCTACATCAGTAGAATAAGGTTAAGCTCAGAGAGGCTGTAAATACTTTTTGGAGGAGAAGATTCAAATTCAAAATTACCTGAATCTGAAAAAAGGTCTGAACAGAAGAGATAATATGAAATAACAAATGCAAGCTGCTACATGTATGCAGGAAAAATTACCTGTACAAATACAGAATCAAAGTCAACTGATTAGATACTCTTTCTTTAAAAAAGGGTCTGGTTGACATACATTTACATGAAGATGAATCAATATGTCATGCTGCAAGAAAGGCTACCATTGTACCTGGACACATAAGCAGGAATGTAACCTGCAGGATGGCTAAATGAATTCTTCCACTCTCAGCCACTGATATTAGGTACTGCACCTCAAGAAAAATGAAGACCAAGTTGCCAAAAGTGAAAGAAATGCAAACAAAAATCTAAGAAAAATTTGTAAGGGCTGAATGAAAGGACGGGGTTGTGTAGCAAATGGATGGGAGAGGAACTTGACTGTAACATCTTCCAGTAACATGAAATGTTGCTGCAGGGAGGAAGAGAATCATCTGTTTGTCATGTTCCTGGCGGACAGAATACAAATCAATAGGCTTACACTGCAGCAGGAAACATCCAGGCTACTGGTTAAGAGAATCTTTCCACTCTTAAGGAAGCACTGGGATAGCCTGCTGGGGAAACTGGAGTTTCCCAGTGGCAGTTTGAAAGCACAGCTTACCCCTCTCAGGAATGCCAGGCAGTCCTATGCTGGAGTAGGACCGGGATTGATTGATAGATAGATTTTGAAATTGAAAGATAGACTCTTCACCTCTCTACTAGCCCCATTTTTCTATGACTGTGATGATGTTCTCTGGAGATTTTCATGGGGTTATATTAAAACCTGGATAAAGTTTGATGCCAAATGCCTCAGCAAAACTGTGTGTCTGTGTTATGTTAATTGAACTCTGAGGAATGACAGTCCTATCTACAGCATCTTGACAGCTCAGCAGGTCTACGTGTTGGACTAACTAATAATTAATGCTAAGTATTTCTCATTGATGCATGAAGGCAGATTAGTTTTCATGGGTCATTTCAGTCAGTGGGAACAGTCCCTTGACGTGCAGTCCCAGTTAAAAGTTACATAGTTTTATGCCTGGGCAAAACCACCTTAGAATCTCACCAGGTATTTTTTGTGTCAGATAAAGGAAGTTTTCTCTCTAAATTGGGGAGACACGGATTTGATGTTTGGTGGATAAGGAACTGAATGGCTCGATGTCCACATGGAGATCAGTGACAAGTGCAGTCCCTCAGGGGTCTGTACTGGGACCACTGCTGTTTAACATCTTCATCAATGACATAGGCAGTGGGATTGAGTGCACCCTCAGCAAGTTTGCAGATGACACCAAGCTGAGTGGTGCAGTTGACACGCCAGAAGGACGAGATGTCATCCAAAGGGACCGGGACAAGCTGGAGAGGTGGGCCTGTGTGAACCTCATGAGGTTCAACAAGGCCAAGTGCAAGGTCCTGCACCTGAGATGGGGCAACCCCCAATATCAATACAGGCTGGGGGGTGAAGGGATTGAGAGCAGCCCTGCAGAGAAGGACTTGGGGGTGCTGGTGGATGAAAAGCTGGACATGAGCTGCCAATGTGCGCTTGCAGCCCAGAAAGCCAACGATATCCTGGGCTGCATCACAAGAAGTGTGGCCAGCAGGTCGAGGGAGGTGATTCTGCCACTCTGCTCTGCTCTGGTGAGACCTCACCTGGAGCGCTGCGTCCAGCTCTGGGGCCCTCAGCACAAGAAGGACATGGACATGTTGGAGCGGGTCCAGAGGAGGGCCACAAAAATGATCTGAGGGCTGGAACACCTCTCCTGTGAGGCCAGGCTGAGAGAGTTGGGGTTGTTCAGCCTGGAGAAGAGAAGGCTGCAAGGAGACCTTATTGCGACCTTCCAGTACTTAAAGGGGGCCTACAGGAAGGATGGGGACAGACTTTTTAGCAAGGCCTGTTGTGACAGGACAAGCAGCAATGGTTTTAAACTAAAGGAGGATAGATTTAGACTGGATTTAAGGAAGAAATGTTTTACAATGAGGGTAGTGAAGCACTGGCACAGGTTGCCCAGAGAGGTAGTAGAGGCCCCATCCCTGGCAACATTCAAGGCCAGGTTGGACGGGGCTCTGAGCAACCTGATGTGGTTAAAGCTGTCCCTGCTCACTGCAGGGGGGTTGGGCTAGGTGACCTCTAAAGGTCCCTTCCACCCTAAAGCATTCTATGATCCTAAGTACAGGAGTATAGGAGACCCAGGTGAAATTTTTGTTCTTCCTGAATTGGCACGCAGCCCTGACCTGTGCTTTTCCCCTTCCCAATGGGTAAACCACAGCCACCGGCATATGGGGTCAGTTTCTGCAGCCTGTTGAACACAATGTACTCATTCATCCATCTATTCCAAGAGGTATATCTCTAACAGAAATAGATATCCCATCACAGCACAGCTAACTCAGTGATGATTAAAGCATCTGTTGAGAATATGTGAGTCTTACATTCAAACTGTGTCTCTAAAAAAGTCAAAAGATCTCAGTCAAATGCGATCAACACATACTGAAACTTCTTCTGTTTTGTGAGACTGGATCTTATTTTCCTCTCACATTTCTCTCTATATGTTTTAAGTATTACTAATGACAGATATCTGTTGTTGGAAAATCATTCAGCATTCAATACCAGAGAGTTTAATTCACCTGTGGAGGGAGAAAAAGGAAAAAAGTTCTGGGGTAATGGGAAGGTTGGGAAATGCAGGACAGGAGAAAAATAGTACAGATAAGGATAAGCTGACAGTCTGAAAAATACCCAAGAGTTAAGGAAGGGTAGGAAAAAGGGAAGAATAAAATTTTAAGAGGTGCACATACAGCATTTAGCCTGCCTAATGGTCTAAACTGTATTTCAAATGTAGGAGTCTTCTGAAGCACCCTCCTCCCATGATTGAGTTTCCTGTACAATCAATGGAGAGAGGTAGGTGCCTTGAATATAAAGACCTCCAAGAGGAATATTGTGCTCCCTAAGTAGGTTCATCAGGGTCTCCCTCTGGAGGCAGACACCCAACTCTTTCCATTAATAAAGAGACCTTGTTCACTTATCTGGATAATTTGTTCCGTGGGTTCCTAACACGAAGTTAAGGTTAGGCATGCTGGCTCCTACACAACAGAATGAAGAAATAAAAACTAAGAGGAGAACTTGGAAATGAGGTTTACAGTCTCCGTTATAGGTCTAAGGGCCTCTGATAGAAATCAGGGTTTTATAGTCCTGTGGTGCACTGATCCTCTCTCTGAACAATTATAATTATCTAAATTGAAAGATAGACAAATGGTAGTCAAGAGGGAGCTCCTGTTACCACCTCCTCAGATTTCAGCTTGGTGTCAGAGGCTGGTTTCATAGACAACGCAAGTGATTTAGATCTGTATTCACCACATCAAATCAAAGTCTTGTGCAAATGATCATTATTGTAAGATCCTTTGCACATCATAACTGAACAGATGCCGAGTCGGATTTCAACATGGGACCAAATCTGCAATCAGTACAGGAATTAGCATTCTGAATTTGGCAACCAACACCAGAACTCAGGCTCAGGCTTATGACTTTTATTTAAATCATGGAGATAAAGCCAAACAGTTTGAACCTGTTTCTCACTAGACATAATGGCTATTGGCAGTAGGAGGAAGAGTATTAATGCTAGAATGGTTGAGCAGAAGGAGCTGGCTGGGTTAACGGCCAGTTTGAACTACGTAATATGCAGTAACCACAGTATCTAGTTACATTTTAAAGGCCGATAACTAGTTATTTGCAATTGTTCACTGGAAAATCTCTGACCTGGGAACATTTATTAAGACTACTCCATGTGTAATATCACTCCACTCTGTATTTTTCTGCTTTTTAAAGTTTATGTCAATATTGCAAAAAGATTTAAAGCACCTGTAGCAATAGCCTCCCTTTAATGGTGACTTCAGGCTTCACATGAAACATCATCACAAAGAAGAAAATTCTAGGAATGCAGAACAGAAAAATCGAAGTTTCATGATTGATTCTGTCAGTTCACAAAAATCATCTGTATTTTGTTACTGTGTTTGACTCAGTGACTCTCAGCCTCATTCTAAATCTTACCTGAAAACATCTTCCCCCCCCCCCCCCTTTAGTCTATCATACTCCCTCTGTTCATCATTTAAATCTGTAACAGCACTGTAAAGTTCTTTGGGGTACTATTTGCATAAGGTACTGTACAACATTTTATTCTTTTTGCAGAGCATACAGTTTCTTTAGAAGACCAGAAGTAACAGAAAAGTGCAAGCACTATTTAGCAGTGAGTCACAGCTCCCATCGATGCAATTACGAATGGCAATGGTACACCCTAATTTATGATTTTGTGCAGACACTAACAGAATATGTATGGAAAAAATTACCATCTGGAGATAAGGTCAAAAGTAAATGAGCCATTTCAGAAAGCAAGGAAAGAATGTCCCAAACAATGATGAACACTGCAGTTCCTTAGTTGTTTAATGTCATGTTGTAACTAGAACTAAAACTTACACTGTTTTTCTGTAGAAGAAAATATATGTGGATTATATCATTGTAGGCAGCAGAGTTTCCAGAGTAGGCTCAGGGTCAAGTGTGAATTGAGTTATTATTTTAGAAATTTGAAGAGCTAAGGATATCTCCCACCCTTCCACCTACCCCCATCAATACAGTTTTAACAAATTTTATCTACATTCCCATTTTTTCCCCATGACTCCCATTCTCCAGCTTAGTCATACTGACATTTCAGGCTATGGGGAGGGTTAGCTGAGATTCCATACCCAGGAAGCGCTTGGCATGTGCATAACAAAGTGTATCAGCCAGTTACACAAAAGCATAGAAACTCACATAGCTGAAGTTACAAACATGCATCAGTGCTTTGCTAGACAGGTGTATTACTGAACTTGCTGTTTTAATAAACCTTGTACATGCAGACTTTTTTTTCCTATGAAATTATCTTAAGCTTTAAAATACACAATAATAAAAACAAACAAACAAAAAGGCTTTCTTTCCCACCAACCTGTATCTGAAGTACCACCAGATGTGCATCCAGGGCATTCTTCACTGGGAGTGCTTTGAACCACAATTTAATCTGTCTCTTTTTCTCAGCTACCTTCAGCTTCAGAAATCTGATCTTTTCATCCATAACTTGCATCTCAATATCTCCATTTCTACACAACATCTCTTGCATGTTTATTTTTTCATATAGAATGCATAGTTCTTCTTCTCGATTTCTGAGCAGAAGACCACTGTAATAAGCCCAAAATGAAAAGGTAAAATTTAAAAAAAAAATTGACTCATATTCAGTCTATTCCATTCAAGAACACAACTGGCAACCTTGAAAGATAGTAATAATCTTGGAAAATGTACAAAGGTTTCACAAATATTATTTAATAACCTGGCATTTTAAATAGGTAATAAAATAATTACAGTGTGAAAATCAGACAATAAACAATTGCAAAGGTTGATCTAGTGTCTCATATAATTTTAAAAACTTTTCTGGCCTTCCACAGCATTCATTTAAAAATGGATTAACATAATCAGGGAGCTTTACATCTTCTGCATTTTTTATACCTTATCTGCACATAAAGCACAAACAGAGCAGGAGGCTACAAGCTCTCAAGGCATTCAGTAGGCAATCCACCATATTTTTAATAATAGTTCTGAGGAATGAACATCTTCACCAATGGAGAAAAAACATCCGTGTAATGCAAAGCAGCCCTGACATTGCAGTGAGGCAGACTGTTTCGTGAAACATTGTAGTGAGGCAGTCTTTTAGTATTCCTAGTTTGGAATGCTCATAAGTTGAAAAATATTGTTGGTTCATGAATGTCAAATTTAAGCACTATATTACATCAAATTTACATGTATACCTCTCATGTTGTTGCTGAATAGCCCTTTCATATTTTTTGCGTAGCTGCACAATTTCCTCTTCAATGCGGGTGACTGTATTGGTAAGCTTCTCAAGATCCAGACACTGTTGCTTTTCCTTTTCTTTCATCTCATGCATGATCTGTACAATTTTGCAATAATCACTTTTCAGACTGTCTGTAATTGCTACATTATTTCTATTCTTCAGATGTTGTTTCTGCAATTTTCTTTAGCATAACAGAAAAGTAGGAAAGTTTTTAGTACTTTCAATTTGAAAGCAATTTCAGCAACTAAAAGCAGAGCTTAAACTAATTCCTCAAATACACAAAGGATCTTCTCTGTCACTCTGCTTCACAGAAGCATTACAAGAAGTAGAAAGGCTCTGAGAACAGCTTCTTTCCGCAAGCTCTTCCCAGCTTGAGGAGAACTGGACTATGGCCCAAAAAAATGCTATAAATGGAGTGTTGCACTACGGCTCTTTTCTTCTCCACTGGGTAGCCCAAGGGGACATAAGAAATAAAGTTCAAGAGCAGAAGCATAAACTGTGATGCAAAGTCTTAATGTGTAGAAATCCTGCCCTTCTATTTAAAGAGTGATATTTAAATAATATTGTGGTTGCAATTCAAAGGTCTCCAAGGTTATTGTTTATAAAACCATTTATCACAACATTCAAACAAGAAAGAAAATTATCACTTTCCCTGTTTGACAGATGAGGAAAAAAAAAATCATAATGAAAGGTTAGTGACAAGATCACATTATAGCCCCATAAAAATGAAAAACAGAACTCATTATTTCCAGTGACCTTGCTGGTCACTAGATGATGGCCCCCTCACTTAAAATACACATTCATGTTGCCACATGGATCATTCCTTTGCTCACGACACGGAACTTAGAGTTACTGCATTTGATTGTGGTAAGTATCACTTCTGATCAAGTATCACTGCTTTATCTACACTGGGGAGATATTCACATCCACACACAAAAGAGGTAGTGAAAGGAGAAGCGTAGTCTGTTAAAATACAGAACTGCAGATGAAATATCCTGCCTCTCCTCATGGGCTGAATTACTCTGTACAAAGCAGTAAGCTTCTTTCTGGTTCGTTTCCCCCATGTGTGTAACACTTTCCAGTTCCACAGAAATTGAATTGAATTAAACTTCTGTAAAGCAAGTTTCAGACTGAAAGCATGACAGTATTGCACAAATGCAATGTGTTATTAAACGTTTTCTGAAAAACCTTTCTCTTATTTGGACTGATTCTCTGTCCTCCAAATTGTGTAGGTTGCAGTTAAGTCAGTGATACTATGATACCAAAGTCTATTACTGGGATTAAAAATATTTTCCATAGGCAAGAGAATTACTGGTACTTCAGTACCTCTTGCCAGCTTTAAATCTAGGCTTGCAGAGATGAAAATGCCTGCTGGACCTTTACTGGAGTAGGGTCATCTACAATAATTAGATATTTCTGCTATTTAGACAACATATAACCGTCTTAGCCTTTTTTTACCCCTCCTTTCACCAGTAAATAATAGGGAAGGCCTCAAAAATTCTAGCACAAAATGTCAGCTTGTGTCACTTAAATCAGTGAAGTTCCACTTCTTTTCTACCTACTTCCAGCATGACTTTGAAATCAAGCTACTTGGAGATTCACAATATACTTTGAGTGAATGTATCCTGGATGCATTCTTTGGCCTGGCTGTACAAGTTTTTTGCACCAAAAAAAAAGTTTTAGAAAATCAAGTTCTTCTTAAACTACTCAGTTTTGGCTGTACTGTTTTGCATACACCGTTAACTATTCACTAACCTCCTACTTTCCCAGCTACTGATTTCAGAGACATTGTTGTTCTGCCTATATTGCCAAGTATCATCACTAGGATGACAAAAAGATGCCAAAAAGACATCTCCACTAAATAATGGTCTAGGAAAGAATAGTCACATGCACCCACTGCCCACCTCATCCTCTTTGTTGTGACTGTAACTTTTCATTTTGACTAGGATTGCCTGGAAATTGAAACCATGCTTTGTTTGATTTGGAATAAATGTTATCAAATAAACTTCAATTTGAGTTTGAACCAAGAAACTCGGTTTGTTCTAATTTTACTAATTAGACAGCTGCATTACTAGCTAGTGACTCATTTAATAGTACCATGCACTGGTCTGTTGTGGAATCATGTATGTATTGGACCTCTTTTTGTCTAAGGATAAGCAAGTGAGTACAACAGTGTTGTTCATCTTGAATGTAAGAGCACGATAATGCAGATACTAGAGGCTCAAGAACTGTGATACAAAGGAAACACAATGACAATTTATCCCTTCAAAGGACAGTAAAATGAGAGAGTAGCCAGACAAACTTCAAAAATGCTTCGTGCCATGCAATGATGCTCAAGCTAATAGTGAACCTAATGTGAAGTTTTAGAGTGACAAGAAATTAGATTATGTAAGGATGTGCTAAATGTCTTTGAATCAGGCTTTAAAAATCAAGTTAATAACTATCAAGGATGATATAGGCATAGCTGAAGTTGGACTAGATTATCTCTTAAGATTCTTTCTAATCTTACATTTCTATAATTGTGATCTACAGCTTGCTTAAAACTCACCTTTCCTTGGTTATAACAGTATTCCTCAAATTTTCTAGTTCATTTCCTAGCAATGTTACCCGGTTTTTAATTTCACTTGCTTTCTGCTGAGCAGCGTGCACCAAATTTATACATTTATTCCTTTCATTTTGGATAACATCATACATTTTAGCAAATCCTTGAAGTCTGAAGAAATGACAAGTGTGAAAGAAATAATTATTATAATTTTATGCATACATTACTTGGATAAAAATTGCTTTAAACGTCATTTTTCAGCTAATATATTGTTATTATTTTCTTACTGTTTTTGGATTTCTCTTTTCCTCTTTTTATACTCTTTTATTTCAAGATCCTTTCTTTTTATTTCTTTAATAATATTTTGGAGTTGTATCTGAAATTTGAATAGAATTCAGTGAGCACTTTAGATACATCAAAGAAATACCTTCAAAGAAATGACTCAGAACAGCTAATTCTCTTAGACAAGGAAAAGACAGCGAGGCAAGATTATTCCAAGAACTTATTCTAACTATAATGAAATGCTTTTACTGTAACAATATTAAAGAACACAGTCTTTCTATGTATATTAAGCTTACAACGACTGTTATTAAGCTAGATAATTTGATGCTGCATCTTAAAATGCTTGGTCCCTTGTAGCTGGAGTTCTACTGTTTCTATTAATCAGCCTCTCAGTTCCATCACTATATAATAATTTGGCATATGCAGCACTGAAATTGGCACACGCACCACTGAAATTGTACCTTTTCAAATAAAATTTCTTTTTTATTCTTTTCTGGCTTTTAAGCAATCACTGATGCTTGAGTAGAAGAGTACATTTACATTTTGTTACGGTTCTGGATCCTTTGATTTCAGTTGTGTTCAGTCTTCAATAGCCTGTGTCATTAACCTTCAATGGACAGGCCTTTTCTCACCTGCCACTGGTATCAGGAGGAGGAGACTGGTATTTAAAAAGCTGGTGGATGTTGGGTTGCAACTCTGTGCATGTGTTTGTGTTCATTAATTTGTACTTTTTTTTTTTTTTTATCTCTTTATGGACTGATTTTTATTGAAGGTGCAGAGCCTGACATGTTTGTTTACTCTATTTTTACTGACAGTCAAGGATCCCCAAAGTGCTAGAAGGGTAGCTTCTATAATTTATTTGAATACAGACATACATTGTGGAAGCATAAATAGTTCATTCCCATGTACAAACCCAGAAGTTAGTATAAACTGTGCAACATCACAGCACATGTATGATATTATAATGCCAGCAAACTGCAGGCAGCAAGCCCAATGAATAGTCCTAGTTTCTGTGACCATAGGAAAAGTTTTCTTTCCATCTTCCTTCACATTAATATAACAATTTACACCTGGAAATGTGTCAGGAAAATAAAAATTGCTGGCTCTCCCTGGAATGAGTAGCAGTTCTATTTATCTTTTAATGTCCATATATTTGTAAAATAAAACACATAGTTGTACTTCCAAGAATCTCAGTTGAGGCTACCTGCTTTTCTACCTCTTTATTCCATAGGCTTGAAAGAAAATGTCCTTTCAAATACCTTGTTTCACTTGTGGCA
Organism: Pelecanus crispus; assembly: GCF_030463565.1. Taxonomy (NCBI): domain Eukaryota; kingdom Metazoa; phylum Chordata; class Aves; order Pelecaniformes; family Pelecanidae; genus Pelecanus; species Pelecanus crispus. Next base: position 14,366,799 of record NC_134643.1, read on the forward strand.
TGATATTTTAATATACTATTATTGCACTGCACCATAAATTGCCAATAAAACAACTCAGTATTGTGAGCTTCCTATGCTGTGATGGAACTTCAAAGTAAAGAGGGAAATGAGAGTCCATAAGGCCCTCCTCACTAGTAATTTAATTTCTCCGTATACCAGCTTTGACTTTAGAAGAGTCTTCCAATTATAGGAGATAATATTTTACCTGGGCTTTCCGAACATCCCTAGATTTCTGTTCCCTCTCTTCAACTTTAAGCCGAGTCAGATGTGCAAGTCTGGATAACTCATCTCTGCATTTTTCCTGCTCTTTGAAAAGCCGGCCTTCTTCAGCAATACATTCTTCTAACATGTGGGCATCCATATCTGACATCATTTCCTAAAGAAAATGAAATTCAATTCCTTATGCATCGATGCATCAGTGTCGGCAAACCCAAAGCTGGAAATACTTTGGGTTTATCTGCAAAGTACACATATATTCAGACTACATGGATTTAAAAAAAAAAAAAAAATTGCTTTAAAATACCAGCTGAAACACCATGCATGATCTCTATAATAACATGTCAAAATATTTTATCACCTAGAAGCATTTCTGTTCCTCAGTCTAGCATGTCTTTCAGCTATTGCCCACTGGGCAGAATGGTTCCTTATAGCCATATAATCTTTAAATACGCTTACTGTCAGGTCTTGACATGTCCATACTACACAATGGAAGACACTGAGCTTCCACATTAAGAGACCAAATTTAGACATTTAAAACAGAGCAAAGTATCTAGATGCCTAGAGTTGTTGGAGATTCAGTCAATACAGTCAGTGAACTCCAAAGAGCTATTTGCTTTACCCAGCGTAGGCTAACCTCTTTAGGAGGAGGTGAGTGGATGGCTTCCTAGGCTCCACTGACTACATGACTAGATTGCTATTGACTATCGTGGCACACTGGATACATATCCCATACACAAACAGTGACATGTAGGTACCAAATGTATATGTATTCAAACACAAGCTGAATCCCACCTGATAATGCTAACAAATTCAAAGACATCCACAAAAATGGATATAAGGGTAAGAAGATAAGGAGGTATGATCTTAAGAAGGTATGTCTGAAATACATTGCTTCTTATAAAGTCATTTATATAGTGGCAAGTACTAGTATTCTCATAACTGAGACATCTGCCTTTCCAAACTATATATGGCTGTGCTGAGTATAGACAGACATCCACAAATGACAAAACCATGAGGATGAACAATTATACTGTATAAATGCTGAATTGTCCTTGTTTCAGCCAGACACTGTGCCATATCCAAAGGAAATTTATACCCATTATATTTCTAGCTGTAATGTAATTGATGATATTCAGAAAGACTTAACCTAGAAAGCATATTTGCTTTCTGCCTGTCGTCGTTTAGCCCCAGCCAGCAACTAAGCACCACGCAGCCGCTCGCTCACTCCCCCAGCCCCGACGGGATGGGGGAGAGAATCGGGGGAGTAAGAGTGAGAAAACTCCTGGGTTGAGATAAGAACAGTTTAATAATTGAAATAAAATAAAGTAAAATAATAATAATAACAATATAATAATGATAATAACAATAACAATATACAAAGCAAGTGATGCACAGTGCAATTGCTCACCACCCGCCAACCGATGCCCAGACAGTCCCCAAGCAGCGATCGCTGCTCCTCAGCCAACCCCCCCCAGTTTCTATACTGAGCATGACGCCATATGATATGGAATAGCCCTTTGGGCAGTTTGGATCAACTATTCTGGCTGTGCCCCCTCCCAGTTTCTTGTGCGCCTGGCAGAGCATGGGGAGCTGAAAAGTCCTTGACTAGCATAAGCAGTACTTAGCAACAACTAAAACATCAGTGTGTTATCAACATTCTTCTCATCCTAAATCCAAAACACAGCACCATGCCTGCTACTAGGAAGAAAATTAACTCTATCCCAGCTGAAACCAGGACACTGCCTTCCAAAATGTGACCAGTAACAACGAAAAATGTTTTTTAAATATGACAAACAAGTCGTCTTTAAAATTGAACAAATACTATTGCATGTTTTCTCACCAGAAAGCTGCAACTAGAAACTCCCATAATTTTTTCTTTAAACAGTCCCTTTATTCTCATGATTGAAAAGCAACTGTTATAGTGAAAAAGTATGAGAACTCAGCACCTGTTCAGCTAAACTTCTCTTGGTCATTTCAATTTCCTTCTGCAGTACTCGTCGTCTTTCTAGTAATACTCCATTACCTTTAGGGATGGCTTCTGCCTACAAAAATAAACCAAACACACTGAGTGATGCAAAGAAGAGATGTGAAAAATGTGAATTGCAGATTATCTATTTAAAGTAGTTACACACATTAAGAAATGACTTTTCTGTCTTGTAACAATAGCTAGTTCAAGAGTTCTTCGTTGAGTGGAGTTCCTCAGCAACATAACCAAGTTTCTCAAATTTTTATTTTAAGAATTTAAGTATAAGCACTAAACTTCACAAAGCCCAGTTTAAGTACTGAATTTATAAGGGTTATGTTTTTCAGCAACTAAGCTGTCATTTAAAAAAAGAATCACAAAGAGTGACTATGCACCTTCTAAATTCACAGAAGATTTTCTGAGTGAAATTCTGACCTTACTGAAGGAAAAAATAGATTCACCACTGATTTCAATAGGGTCAATATTTCACATCTGTGTAGATTTGATATCATAGTTTTTGCTTTTAGTTATTAAAGTAAGATTTTTCCTCCTTAGGCTCTAGAAAGTCAAAACTAACACCACAAACAGTTATGTATTATTTTTTACTTGTACATTATGGGAAAATTTGTTTATTCAGTCAGATTTTTAAAATGAAGTGTGTGTGAAGGAAGACACATTAGAAACTACTTTCTCATTAAAATATATCTGAACAATCCCACTACAACTACTTGCATGATATAACTCATAAGGCCTCACAGTGTATTGGCCTCACAGTGGCTAACTTAAAAATCCTTCACGGTTATAAGTAAGCAAGAAATAAACACAGCAGGCTAACTACGCATGCATATGTTGCCTGTCTGTAGTTGTAAATCTGTAATTCATACAGGCAGGAAAAATATTACACTGAACGACACATCTGTAAGCTATTCAAAGATAATACGCACAACCCCATGGTATCTTTCTCAGATCTCAACCAGATGTCAGAATTCAAAACACTATACCTCAATACAGATAATGAGATGTTTTGCACTTCTGGTTTTCACTTCTGTGATAATATTACAAAATTAGCTGTTGTTTACTTGCATTAAGGGAAAGGAAAACAAGAGGGACGGTAAAGGTCAACCTTTGCAGTTACTTTGGTTTCAGCTGCCAACTCTGAGACAGATTTGGTTTGACTTAGGTTTGCTAAAAGGTCAATAAAACCTATTCTAAGCAAGTTGCTTTCACTCTTGCAGAAGGAGCAAACACGGCGTTTCTGTGGAACATATATTAGTTACCACCTCTGCTGCATAAAAGGCTGTAGTGGCTGTAAGTAGGCATTTCCACATTTTCAAGATGGGATTCTAAAGATGCCATCAAGTTCTTGAGTCTAAAAGTAGAAAGCTTATATAAACATCTTTAATCTGTTAAAGACTTTTGTTCACGTAAGACATGACTAAACTTAGGCACTTTTGGCTGTCTCTGCGTTGGCCTGACTGAAGAGGAGGCGTGCATGGAGAGGAACAGCAGTTCTGCTCTGGGCTGGCGATAGCCAGAGCGGCCAGTTCTCTTTCACACAGAATGTCCGTGTTTAGTAATAGCTGACCTTTCACAACTTACTAAGAAAAACATATTCGAAGGAAGTGTTTCTGTAATTTCCCTGTTCTATAAACCAGTCATTCTGCACTTAGCACATGATTTAAAGTAAGAGAAATTTGGGGAAGCACACTGATGTACTGCTGCTTCTGCAATCACATTTTTATACAAGCAATTAATTCTTGTGATTTCTTTTCACTTGGAATCACACGGAATAAATAAATATAAATATGGCTTTTTAAGTCGTTAAAGGGACTTTAACTACTTAAGATATTTTAACTTTTCCTAGGTGTGCTTCTAAGTCTTCCAAATTAAAATAGTCTCAAGACAGCAAAAGCCAGACAGAACCAAGCTTGTCACTTTAGTCTTTCGTACTCCAGTACTGCATTTGAACTGGCCATGCTGCAGAGGAGTGGTGATTTCACATTTGCTCTTTTAAGAGAGCCAAGAAAGGAATCGGAGAAAATACAGATCGTGGGAGGATGGGCTAAAACAACTACATTGCCATGGCCTGTTTGTGTTAGGGTAGCATCCTGCAACTTCTGGAGTAAAATACTGCATAGAATTTCACCTCTATCTCTGCTGGCATTCCGTCTCCCCCACTCTTCGTGATGATGCTACTTGCAAGACGCATACAAGACTATAGGATAACCTGGCGTTAGCACGGAGGGAATCCTTTGCAGTGCAACTTAACCTTGAAGGGTCTCATTACAGGTCTCTTGCCCTTTCATACAGTGTAAAGTGGTGGGGTTGGGTTTGGATGTCACCCAAGACAGTGAACTCTAATGACAGCTGTCGGTGAGCTATGGTATGTGATTTTAGCATTTTATGGTTTTGAACTATTGTGATTCTTCCATCAGAAATACTTCTTCAATAGGAACACAGGAAAAAAATACTGTTTTCTAGATTCTCTTAGCCGATACTGAATAGAAAGTCAGTATGAGCTTTAACATCAAAGTGTGGAATATGAGTCAGTCCTTTAATCAGTATTTCAGGAAATTCAATCTAAAAGTTTTTTGTGTAGTTATAGAGCTTTCCTCCCTGCTCCCAACTGGGCTTATATTACTGGGTAATTAATACACATGTGAATTCAGGAGGAATTTCATACTTAGCTTTACTATTTAGTTATTTTTAAAAACTTTACAGTAGTGCAAATAAGACTCTTTTTCTGCCCTGAATTGCTTAGAAGGACCAACAAAAATGTCAATGACACTAGGTATCTAGGTAGGAAACATCAAGTCCTTATGCTTTTAAATCAGACAATGTGAAAAAATATTCACCTGACTAAGCAAGATTAATTACTGACTTGCAATTTAGACTAAGCAAGGAGCTAATATAGGAGAAAAGGTTAAGAAAGAGAGAATGGAAGAACCAATGATGAGATGAGAATATGAAAAAGTTATAGACAAAGTCAGTTGTTAAGAAATATTTGGAAGGAGCAAAGAAAGGAAAAGTTTTGAATAGACAAGCAGAATGAGACTGCCCTTTAAAATCAGCAATTTATAAATACATTATAAATAGTTTACAGGAATATAATAAACAACCTTCAAATTTTAAAAAGTTTTATCTTTTCATCATCTGGCAGTCAGCCAGTACTTGGCTTAATTTGCCTGCTACAAATTTCTTTGATGCCAATGGGCAAGTAGGTGTATTATTTCACTCATAAAATGAGCATAATCCCACAGTGCTTTAAGGGAAGACATGACTCCACAGTGTCAATAGAATCTCCCAGTTCTCCCACCCTAAAAATCTATTTCTTAAGAATAGCCCAAATATACCTTGATGCCGTATTTTTATTACAGCCAGAGCACCTAGAAGTTTCTTTGTTAGTTGTAGTGTTGACACTTTTCTCCCCTCCCCCCCTTTTAAGACCAGTAAAAAGATTTCCTAGACAAGAAAATTTAGAATCCTTATGGTCAATGTATTCATACAGACCTCTAATTTGAGTCTGTTATGCTGTGACTTATCTTGTTCCAAGGAATCATAAATCATATTCAGTTGTAACTTCATCTTTTTTAAATTTCTCAGTTCTCTATCTTTCTGTGTTTGCTTGTGAATGAGAATATCATGTTGCTTTTTTTTCTCCAAGACACATTTATTTAAATTATCTTCCAGAGCTGCTCTGTATAGATAAACACAGAATTTTAGAATTGACCAAGACATGTATGAAACAGACATGATAATTTTAATGGGTTTTGACTACTGCATCATTATGGCTGAGCCGCAAGATAAACTCATAAACTACTGACACAAATTACCAGAAAAGGTAGCATTTTTATAACTTTAATCAATAATAATATTCTTAATGATGTCAATGAGGTCTCACCGTCTGTTCTAGATATGCTAAAAATTCCAGATAAACTATTACTTATAAGAAGAAAACACATTTTTTAGTATGAGGGAATATTTACATGTTTGCTTCACTCAAACATTTCAATTGAGTCTGGAGCACAGGCCTTATGAGGAGCAGCTGAGGGAACTGGGGTTGTTTAGCCTGGAGAAGAGGAGGCTGAGGGGAGACCTTATCGCTCTCTACAACTACCTGAAAGGAGGTTGTAGTGAGGTGGGTGTTGGTCTCTTCTCCCAAGTAGTTAGCGATAGGACAAGAGGAAATGGGCTCAAGCTGTGCCAGGGGAGGTTTAGGCTGGAAATTAGGAAAAATTTCTTCCCGGAAAGGGTAGTCAAGCATTGGAACAGGCTGCCCAGAGAGGTGGTGGAGTCACCATCCCTGGAAGTGTTCAAAAAACGGGTAGATGTGGCACTTTGGGACATGGTTTAGTCTAGTCTACCCTTGATTGGTTAGTGTGGACTTGGTAGTGTAGGTTGATGGTTGGACTGGATGATCTTAAAGGTCTTTTCCAACCTAAACAATTCTATGATTCTATGGATTTAAAGTGCCATTACCCTTTAATACAAAACTTAAAAGGCAAAAGCATTGTTGCTGAGCGTATGGCCATGATTACAACTATATATTTTCCTCTGCAAAGAAGGAATCATGTGAAGCTTGCAATCAACCTAACAGCTTATTTTACCTTACCGAGTATATATAAGCTTGTAATTCAAGGGAATATTAAAGAGATGAATAACTAGTCCCCACTGAAATTCAGGAGTACATGGGTGCAGAAATCTATGATCCTCATTTAAAAATGCAAATGCTGACATATTTTTTTCTTGTTCAATTTATTTTCTGTGGGTTACACAGAAAAAAAAAAATATTTTCACTGGAGAGAGAAACCCTGTAAAAGATTTCCCTTTCAGAGCAAAATCCAGTTTCACTCTCCCAGGATTTTATCAAATGCTTATGCTTTTTGATGTTCTTCTTCAAGCCAGATCCTAGATTCCAGTAGTTTATATGAACATTTCTGAAGTCTAAACCTAGCCTGATAATTTCTAGTCCACACTGGTTGCAGCAAAGAACTTGAAAACATAAGCAATACAGCAGAAAAAAGAAATAGATCTTTGAGAACAGAGAATTGTTCACTCATACTACATGGCTTGTATCTACTACTCTAACCTGTCTGATAGGACCGCTGATTCCTTCTCTCTGCTAATTTCTAGTAATTTTGTCAAAGTAATGCATTCCCGTTCTTTGCTTTCTAGCAAAATTTGTTTCCCATCCAATTCCTTCATTACATCTTCTCTTTCTTGCAAAATCTCTTCAGTCCTTTTTTCTGTGGCTTTCAGGGTACCATTCAGCTCTTCTATTTGGTCATTAAGGGCTTCTTTCTTCTTCTCTGCATCGCTGTGGATATATTTTAACAAAACAGTAGGGGTTCATATTTCCACACACGTATTTAAATGGCAAAATATAAGTTGCCAGTTTTCATGGACACACAAAATCATTTCAACACCACAACTATCTACATGATATGTTTGAAAGCAGACTACATACAGTGAAAATCTTCAAATGCCAATACAACTCAACAATAAAATTGAAGATGGGCCATGGGACCAACAGGGAGCTTAGCACCATGACAGTATTAAAAAGACTTCTAGTAAACTGATTTCTGTCAAAATTACTAGGTACATGGGTGTGATGCTTCTAAATACTATTCCCAAGGCTGGAAACTCTAGTTAGTTCATTCTGTGATGCAACACAAGTAGAAAGACTCATTTACATGCTTCGTTAATAACAATCTACACAATGTATTAGCTTTTAAAAATGGCTTCTCTGTAACACTATTGGAAAAACTTCTCATATTTATGACAGCAGAGTTGCATTAAGCAGAAAATGTAGAAGACAACCATTATACAAGCTTTAAAACTGAGAAATTTAACATAGTCAAACAATTTCTCTATTACAAATAGGGACTGCAAATGGGAGACACAGAAACTTCAGTGTAACCCTGTGCCTGAATAGAGTACAAAAACCATCGTTCATCTGGAAGGCACTTGGATCTGTGAGTGACCTGGCTGAAATTGCACAGTGCTAATTAGAATTTACACATACAGAAAGCAGCATGTCATGCTTCAGGGGAGAAAAAAAAAACAACAATGCAAAACAGAGAAAGAAAAAGCTGGCTACTGGCTTACATTTTCCCAGCTGAAATATTAGAGACCAGAATTCACACCAGGAGCTTACAGCAAAGCACCTCTGAGTAAAGAACTGGTACAGAAGTATCAAGGGAGAACAATTATTTAGCTCAGGCCAGACTGTTAGCTGTGAAAGCTGCTAGTTTCACTGAGGCCAACAGAGATAAGCTAATGTACAGTCACTGAGGACTAGAAACTGTAAAAAAGCCTAATCACTAGATTACACAGTAACATTATTTTCCATTAAAAGCCTACTAAGTAGATCTGATATATGGTAATGCAGCACAGTAAGATGGTTAAGCAATTTTTGGCCAAGCTTTGTTCTAAATTTTTCTTTATTGTACTGAAATTTACAATGTTTCACTGCATATAATTTATTTTTCAGTACAACACATGGATTTTAAGTGGATTATAGATGTTTTTTTAAATGTTGATCCTAATTTTAATCAACAGCTCAACTGTCTCCGTAAAAAATGGATGAAAATAAATTATATATATATTAATAATTATTTATTAAAAGCATACATTTTTTTCTGATTCATCTTCTCAGTTTCTTTTCCAAGTTGTGCTGGAACACCAAGGATCTTAACTAGCTTATCCTAGTGACAAAACAGAAAGGTTAGATTAATAGCCTCAAAATCTGGTGAGATTTCATAGAAGTAATATTCACCTAGAACTGCTGTGAAAATGGGCAGGAAACATGTTTTCCAATTACTTGAGCTTGTCCCAGGGAATTGTGGCTGCTACTTTTGAAACTAAACATTGATATTTACCATTTTGTTATGTCTGCAAAATAAAAATTATGCTTGAATATTATTAATACATCTGATTACATTATCCATACCATGGAAAGGAAAGCGACAGTGACCTGGGTATGTTTTTTAGTCTCAGCATAAATCTGTATTAACTTGGATCTGAGCATATGTTAGAGCAGCCTACAATAACACAACATAGCAAACCATTTTTTAATCAAAACCATGACTATTATTATTTCCTAAAGGAGTAATAATGGATATGGCACAGCAGCATGTTTCACACCTATTGAAAAATTGTGTAATATATAATGTAATGCCATCTAATGAATTCGGAATGACAAATATCCAGAAGATTCACCGTTTTCTTGGACAAAGCATGTACCCATATACACATATATGCACACACACAGAGAGGTATATACATACACACAATTAATTTTGTGTTACTTTTAAATTAGCCTGCTTCTCCAGAATATTTTCTATTTCCTTCTTCTCTATTAACTCCAGCTTTTGCTTGGATGAAACCTCTTCCTTTATTGCATTAATTTCTGCTTTCCTTTGGATCACTTCTTTGCAGAGCTCATCACAATTTTCTTTCAACTGTTTAATTTTCTTATCTGCTTCCTTTAAAAATGAAGTAAAAGAACAGATTAATTTTATTTTCCCTTTTACATTTTGCAAGCTTGTGATATTACAGCATCATTAACACTGAATGATGATAATGTTTTTTACAAGGTACGAAATACAATTTTTACCAGCTGTGTGTTTCTTCTATCAGTAATCAGCAGAATTTTATTTCCAAGAAAACCACATATATTCATCAGGATTTATGACTGCAAATGCATTTCCATACTCACATCCTAGAACCAAAAGTCTGCAGCTTTGCATGCAGGATCCATTTGCAGTAAAAAATTTTCTTGAGTAAACTCAAGAAAATCCAGATCTTTTCTGAATCAAGTTATTCATTGCTTGCCCTAGAGTTATCAAACCTGAATGATATAATATAGCCTCTCCTATAAAATCTACCTCTTGATTTTTCTATGTGTTACAGATTTGAAATAAACTCTAGAGCTACACACTGTGAAAACATTTTCATTGATGGTTTTATATGTTAGCTGACAGAATATAAAACATGGCTTTTCTCATGTTTCGTACTTACCTTTTGTTTTGGAATTCTTTCATATTCATTTTCCAGAAGCCTTTTTTCTTCTTGCAAACTACAGAAAACAAAACCAGAGCTAAATATATTCGTAATATAATAAATATTACTATAATATAGTAAATGGTAAAAAGGTATGGAAGCCTATCTTGTGTTAGGCTGAAATGTATGGTGAATTATCATCAGGGACAATTGAAAGGTGTCCAGATTTAAAGGAAGGTTGCTGACTGGTAACTAGAGGTCCTGAAAGACAGGTTGTACATAGGCAGTTTTTTTCTACAGTGCACACATCTAAACTTTTGAACCTGATTCTTCTTAGTCTTACCACCTATTGCAGGGATGCATTTATGCATCATTCACCCTTGTCTTTATACTAGTGGAGTATAACAGCGCAGACGGCACCCTACACCCACAGTTCCTCCCAACCTCAGAAAACAAAATTTTAACATGGAACTGAGGCAAAAGAAAAGAGGAGGTGGGTTATAAATATCCACAGAGACATCACACATCAAACAAAGTGCAGTTGCTACTGAGAAACTTTCTTCTTCTTTTGAGTGATTGCTCACACACACATTCACACTGTAAACAACTGTAAGTGAAGCTCTTCAAATCTGAACAAAACCAAAAAAAAAAAGCTCCTGTGAAAAAAAATCCTGAAAAGTGACAGGGGATGTAGACTAAGTCAATGGGGTACAGTAGAAAACTAAATTGAATAGCCATAGTGATCTTAACCTATATCCAAAACTACGCTACAATTTCATTTCAGGCAACAACAGAGACAGATGCCAAAGGAGGGAAGAAGGAAAGGAAAAAATAGGAAAGCTCTTAGACATCCTGGGTGTATTTTTAGTAATGTTGCCCTGAGAAAGACGAGGGAGTGACTACAAAAGTGAAACTCAACTAACAAGCTTACTAGATTTACAATAAGGAGCTTCTTGGTGGCAGGCAGGTAAATACTGCCAAATATAAAAAATTAGCCCTAGCAAAGAAATACGTCAATACGTGCCCAGTGCATGCACAGAACAATTCGGCACCTACAGGAGGTAAATGGGCTACAGCAGCCTGCATGCTGTCACAACCAAGCTGAACTTAAGATTAAGTCCTTCTGTTATTGATTGGGAACAAGGAGGCAGGTTCTTGCAATGTAATTAGTACCTATGATGACATTCCCGAGTCTCAGGCTATAAGGAGTAAGGATTGCACCTGGGGAATAGGTGGAACAGCCAACCCCTCTCTCCCAGATATAGCAAAGTATCAACCTCAGCACTTAAATTTGTAACTCCAGCTGAGCACGTGCTAGTCAGGCTTCCCTGAGACTCAGGGCAGTCTGTTAGAATAAATAACTCTTTAAGTAAGGAGAGTATTAACAGAAGGGGACAAGCTTTCATGAAATAGCTGTGTCAGAGCTATAAACTATGGCAAGGGTGTCCTGAGGCAGCCCCACCTACCCAAAGCAGCTATTACAGTTGTCTCTGAATGCCGTTGATGCAGAAGAGAGGCAGCTGATGGGTATTTCTTTGTTTCTCTGAAGCCTTTCAGCAGCAGCCTAAGACTTTGCATGGTGGTATTTAAGGTTTCAGAAGGTGGTGGTCATGGGGAGAGAGATCAGTCTCCTAGCAGCCAGCCTCATGGAGGATCCTCCCTAGAATCTTGTGCTCAATTCTGATTTAAGGTTCCTCCCCCTCCAATAAATTGTTTCTTGTGTTTTGGTCCTCCAACAAAAGGAGCAAAGCTTGTACCTGGAAGCCTCATGTGACATCTTTCCAGTCAAGGGAAGAAAGTAGTCAAAAAAAGAGAACTGGGTTGTTGGTGGTGTAATCCAGGGAAAAAAAAAAAAAACCAAAAAACATGAAGAACAAGCTCTGGCTCAGATGAACAGCAAAGAGAAAAGGCACAGAGTAGATGTTGTTGATTTACAGCATGTATGTATATTTGTATGGGCAGACTACGAGTATGCCTCTGTGGGGACTGGTTAAGTCTAAAAACTAATTTGAATGCCAGAGTGTCCCACTCTGTGCCCCATTCACCCACAAAGTGAATGAGTGTACTGAAAATCTTTCAAAAAAAAAAGCGCTGAATTTAGATCAGTCTTCCTCAAAAACTGATAAAATGAATTACAAAAAAAACTCTATTGTAAAATGTATTACAACTTAAGAGATCGCACAGAAGAGTGAAGACAGACACAGGAGTATTTTGCATGTGTACAGTACAAATGCATCTGAGTAGAAGGAAACACCGTAAGGTGTTTTCTTTGCTGCAGTGGGGCTCAGGAACTGCTCCTTTTATGTTCCACTATTTAAAGTCAATGAGGGAGAGCACAGGGATCAAACTGCATTGAAAACTGAGCTATGCTCATGTGTACCGTGCCCATAAACTGCAGCTGAGTCCTAATATATTGTGTTGGAATGACACACAGTTCAAACAAAATATTTTCACTTACCAACAGGCTATCTAAATGTATAAATAAGTTAATAAGGACAATTCATATTCACAACACATTTTGGTAGGATTCCTAGTTGGACCCTTTGGGACGACCGGCATAATCATGCTAATTATAATGAATGTCCACTCTGCAGAAATACCCATAACTCTTTGACTGCCACAAAAACAGATTAAATAAGTCCCGTGCAAACATTAAAGAGGTACTGCATTGCTCATCATCAGTCTCTGCCGTGTCCTCTTTAGTATCACGCCAGATGATCAAAAGAGCAATCCCAACAATCAGGAGGGAGAGCAAAGTTGACACTGTTGTTCTTTTGTCACATTCCTCACTCATGGGGACAGATTCCTGTGGAGCCATTCCAGTTTCACAACAAAGACTTGTAACACGATTTGAACACCTCGTTTTCTGTGACATAAACAAAGGCAACACTGAACGGCAAGCACCAAGTTAAGTTACCGTAAGAGCTGGCAGACCAACTACTTCCACACAAAAACCAGTGAAGGTGTGAAAAGAAAAAGGGGGGAAAAGAAAGAAGTTAAATCTCTCACTTCTGAGCAGTAAGTTTGGTCCATCTGCCCTTATCCAAAAGTTAGACAGGTACCCCTATGCTAACATCCCCAGGCTTCCTTACTGTCAGGGATAAAAACAGGAACCGCCAAAGGGCAGGTCCTCTGACATACCAGGTACCTATTTTAGGAAGGGATAAATTACTGGTTGAAGATAAGGTATTTCTCTCCATTGACTGTCAAGGGAGATCAGGATGATTAACTCAGATTAAGAAATCAAATAAGATTCTTCAAAGATTTTAAGTTCAGTCTCTGATTTAATAGCTATATGGACACAGAAGCTTAATGTAAGGTAAACAGAGAAAATCTGGTCTTTCCATTTAGCGTTTGAATCTTGTATTCTGTGATATATGGACATCAGCCTCATGACTGCCTATAAAATACTTAGACATGAATCACAACAACAAACTAAATAGCTGCAACTGGCATTAGGCACTTATAAATCCCATTGTTTTATAGCCCTTCTTTGATGAGTATATTTTTCAACATCATGTGGTTTTTATTATTATCATTATTATACCTATAACAACACACATAATGAAAAGAAGATGAAACTCTTAAGTTTAAGCACTAATGTTTGCAAATATTTCTCACATTGCTTTACTTATTTACTTGAAGCTTAATAGCAGTACTGTACACGAAAAGCTGTCATGGATGCAGAGGTAACGAGTTAAAAAAAAGCAGCACTTGGAAAATTGGACCATTAATGAAAATACATTCCAGACTTTTCCCTGAGAGCTGTCTACAGCTGCAAACTGATGCTGAAATAAAAAAATTAAGTCAGAGAGATTAAGAAATGTTGTTGTCAACAGAGGTCCATTTCAGTTCCTCAGCTCACAAAATAGCCAGAACACTGTTATCATTACGAATCCCATTATGCAAGAAAGCAAACTCCTTCAGCCCCTCTGACACATAGCTGGGATTGCTGAGGAATCCATAGAAGGTGTTCAGCACCTGACAGCTAAAATCTAGTGACCACAAGTAGAAGATATCACAGCTGACAAGCTGCCAGCATAAGATTCCTGTAAGGCTCTTCGCTGTGCTTAGTTTGTGCGTACTGGAGAATGCAGTCACCAGACTAGCTGATAACAACTTCAACTGTAACTCAGTTTATTTTACTTATGACTTACAATTCTTCACTAGAAAAACTATGGAAAAAGCTTAACTTTTCACTTTTTAATTATCGAGTGACTAATCCTGAAATAATTACAAGCATTGAAATAATTTTCCACATTTGCAATGCTTCTACAGTTTTGCAATCCTGACTTGCATGCAATAGCATGTAGTACTTCGGTGAATAGCCATTTTGCTACCTGCACAAATGACTGTGAGGGCTGTAGATTGGACCTAGGCTTTAAAAGTTGTTTTCAAGAATCAGGCACCTTTAACCTCACAAACTCTTGCTACAGATGATTTCATTTCAAATTAATGGCTTACTTTTAAACATATAGTTTAGATGATAAATTAATTTAGATAATAAATGTATTGTCTCTCAATAATAAACTATTGTTGACACTATTGCCTGATAAAGAAAAGCAGCTCTTCTTTATTTTGTCTCACAAACCAGGACTCTAAGCCTCACACAGACATTAAAATGAAACGTTTCCTCAAGCTAGAACAAATCCTTGCTGATCACATTGATCCTTTCCTTGTTCTTGTGCTAATGAGAGTTTTCAGTCTATATTCTTATTTACTGAGGCATGTTCAGTCCCAGTTAATATAAACTTCATGGCTCTGAATGCAATTGTACCAGAACTGAATTGGGATCTCTACATTTCCTCTTACTTTATGACACGTGCCCACTGTTTTTTGAGGGGAAGAAGGCTCTGGAGTCAGCTCTGACCCATACGTTATAACCTCAGTAAAATCCTTTCAATTGCTGTCCCCCTCCTGTGCGGAGCGCCCGGGCAGACACACTGGTAACGAACCCAGTAGAGCCGCACAACAGAGCAGAAATGCAAACCAGAAGAGGAGGGACACACCGACGGTGGGGGTACACCACACCCACGCAATCACCCTCAGCGTGACTTCCCTGACAGCTGAAGTGCAGCAGAGCTGCTTCTGAACATCTCATGTACCTATTCAAGCTATGAAAAACGTCACAAAATTTCTGAAAACCTGCTGATGCTACAGTGCTGAAAGCAATTTAAATTTACTCTTGGAATGTTGAATACTCATTGGAACAATAAAGAATTAAAACAGAAGATGAAATATCACCTTCAGCTGTTGAAAAAGGTATCTGATCTGGAAAAAAAAATTGTTTACAGAGCAAGCAAATAGGAAATGAAATATGGAAAAGAGAACATAGACTACTAAGGGACCTTGAGACAAAAACCAGCTTTGCTAATGTATATCTATATGACTCTTCCAGAGAAAAAGTTCACTGTTGTCAGATTTGAATCCAAGTGCAAAAAGGGTGCGAAGTGCCCTCACCTGTCAGAGAAAGGCAGGAAGTAAAGGCAGCAAAGACTAGAGAGATGCTTCAGAAAAGGAAAGTCTTACAGAAACAGGGAAGCAGAAGATCTGCAGAGGCTCTCTCACTTCCAGCTCAGCAGTATTTGAGTAGACAAGTTCCAAGACTTCTAAGGAAAGGATAAAGCAATAGATAAGAGACACAGATATTCCCTTCAAAAGCTTTTCCCCCCCATGTTCCCACCTGCTACACATAAGAAGGTAAATAATCAATATGTTTGTGTTCAGACTAAACAGCCATTAGTCAGAATTCCCAAAGAGATGTTTACTTAAGTGCCAAGCACAGCTGGGACTGCATGAACACAGTTGGACAACATGGGAAACTGTGCTCCAGAGAGATCAAGGGCCAGGAGAGGTTCGACCATGAGTTTCTACCCTTCTGAGAAATGAAGGAAACCAAGCAGTCACCTAACAGGAAACTTGTAATGCCTTTGATGCAGCTTCCCCTCTGTCTGTGACACCGCCCATGCAGGCAGATATTTCAGAAGAGATCGCTTTATTATTACATAAAACCATCAGGCATACAGATCTTCATTTTACATCAGCGTTACTATTAGATCACCTGCAACTCACAACTCTATACTGGACATTCATTTTCACTGCCTTCCACAGGCACCAAACTCACCCCTTCTTTACAAACATGCATTCACATCCGTTATCTGTTTTTCTTCATAGCTCATTTCTTATTTCTCACTCATCCGTTCCCCACTTAGATATGTATTCTGCCAGTCCTCTTCATTCTACACTACTCCAGCGTTAAAATCCCTCTCATTTCTGGAAAGCAGTATGTTCTCTCCCAATAAACAAATCCACACATAACCAAGGCACATCCTCCTCGCTCCACATCTGCAACATGCCTAAGAGCCAATGCTACCACCAGGCATGAAACAGATTCCGAACAAGGAACAATTAAATAATCTGTAGCTCTTCAGTTTAGAAAGTTGACAAATTGAGGCGGGGGAGGGATACAAAAGAGATCTATCAAACCATTCTGCAGCAGTGAAAATGAAGAGAGGATCAGATGTTCGCTGTCTCATCCAATACAAGAGCCTACAGGGCATGAAATGAAGCTGGTAGGACTCAGGTTCAAAAAAGAACGGAGGTGGCAGTTCTTGTGTAGTTAATCTGTGGAACTTGTTGCCCAGGGTGTTGCAATGCCAGAAGTTTATAGAGTTGAGGAGGAGACAAGAGAAGTTCTAGAAAGAGGGGTCAACTGAGGATTCCTAAATACATAGGACTGTATTTGGCTCATGAAATCCCTGCATCACAAACGGCTGGGGGCTGCACTTTTTGTCAGCATTAGATACTGTGCCATATGAACCTCTGGTCAGACTGTACAGCTGGTTTTGATCTCATGCAATACATAAGACCAAACAGAGGAAGTTTCCTATTAAAGTGAAAGAACATTTTTCACATTATGACCCAAAAGGTGTATTTTTAATCTGCAAGATAGGATATTCAATTCATATATAAGAATTAATGCAGTAAATGTGCAAGGGTAATTGAAACAATACCTAAACTGTGTTTTGTGTAAGACAGAAATTTCCTTTTGACTAGAAGTAGAACATATAAAACCCCATCATTTTTTGGAAAAGTGATGCAAAATCAGTGAAAAATGTTCATAAGATATGAGGGCAAATGGGTAAAAAGCATGATATTTTGAAGAGCTCATTTCTGGACTGCTTGGAAATTGCAGTAAATTCTGTATTTAGTAATTATTTCAGGAAACTTCATGTTGCTTAGTTATCTCATAACAAACAATTTTTTCCAGATGCTTTCCATGTTTCTTTATTTCTCCCACTCCCAATTTGCTTCTTTCTCAAGTTTCTTTCTCTCTTAGAGCAAACACTTGGCTCTAAAAAAAAAAATCAAGAAAGAACTGCCAGAAAAATCTGCTCTGTGCAGTTTGTACAGTGCCCCTGCTCTCCTTGCAGAAAAATAGTTTTAACTGCTGAGCTGCTGACATTATTTATTTGGATTTATATACACCAACTACAGTACAGCTGGATTGAAGATGGGTAAAAATAGCAAGCACCCCACAAAATGAAAATATGAGTTCATTTCCATAGGTACATATTTTTAAAAATGCAATAGTACTGTTTGTAATTTTACTATAAAAGCTTCAAGTACAACACATTCATATATGCAGACAATTAAAATACATACAATATCAATCTTATTCTGGACTTTTTTCCTTTTATAGAAATGGCAAGTATTCACTTTCACAGTAAATTTCTCTTTTTTCCAACATGAGAATATACAAGTACTTTTCCTCCTTTAAATACCTGAATAGAAAAACTTGAATAAACTGTGCTTCTGATATTAAAAATAGCATTGGGTCTATTTATGACATAGTTTCTATAAAACCCCAGTCACCAGGTCTCTGAGACACTTTAACAGTTTGTATTAAGGGTGTCCTAGACTAGAATTGTTCTTGTTAATTTTGCCTACCTAAACATTAATCACACAATGTAGTAAACTTTAAACAGCATTTCAAAGGACACCGTAGCATGTTCTAAAATTAAAATAATCTACAAATCTCACACCAGGGTAATTTTATTCATTGCTGAAATGTTGCTGTTACTAGGGAAAGTTTACGGCAATTTGTTTAACAACAGCCATCAAGAAATGTGTCCTGTAAGATGGAGAGGAGATTGAATTATAGTCTATATTATTATCTTTCAAGATAAGCTGTGACAAAACTAGCAGCGTTTGACCACTGTCACCTACCATTCCATCTTGAACTGAATTTCATACTCTCTTTCTTTAATAGCATTGTATTCATTTTGGCAACTAAGTAGTTGTTGCCTTATTCGGGAAACTTCACTGGAGGATTCTTCAGGGAACTGTTCTGCTTTTTCCAGTTCATGTTGCTGTTGTTCCAGTTCTACACTAAGACGTTTGGCTTCCTGCAACAGCTGGATCTCAGATTCCTGTAAACTACATTAAACAGAAAAATTTAGAACCAGGCAATGAGAAGCATAAGCTTTGTATTTATACTTCTTTACCTACCTATAATATTTAACTCAAGGTTTTCAAGATGAGATGGGATTAAGTCCTGAATAATCTGGTCTGACCTCCTAGCTGACCCTGCCTTGAACAGGAGGTTGGACCAGAGACCTCCTGAGGTCTGTTCAAACCTGAATTATCCCATGATGCCATGAGAGCAGCAGAATTGATGTGAGGCATTTTTTCTGCATACCTGGAGTTGGAGTGGGATTCCCCTCATCTAATTTTAACTAGATGAAAGATGGTTAGCCAGTCTAATTTATTTGTCTAGCACCTCCTAGAACCAGTGAAGAGACAGGAAATCCATTTTATCCTAGGAAGTGCCAAAGGCTAGATCTGAATCAGCCTGGGGACCAATAACAGGGAAGTATTCACCAGGACAAGGCCCAGTATGGGCTATATGACACCTTTAAGTTCTTAGTAAATACCAGGACACCTACCCAGTGCTGAATTGCATGTTGCCATTGCTGTAGCGTTACCAGTATGTGAAGTAACTCATTTAATGATACACAAGCTGCAAATACATTTGTGGACTTCTGTGGAAGCTTATTATAGGGCCTGTAGACATGATCAGTTATCTGATCTGACTTGTATCACCGAAGTCTAGCTTCACAGAAACAACAACCTGTAATATTTTGTCAATGTCAGGAGACTGGTATTCATAATATACTTAGGAACCTGTGTGGTGATAGCTGAATAACAGATCTTAAAGGCCGTTAGTAAAATACATTGATTATTATGGAAACGTCTTAAAGGGAACTATAGTATGAAACTTCACATACAATGCACAACATATAAACCTAATCTTTATGCCATAGAAATCACTGTGTATGCCTTCTCAATAGTACTACATTATAACTTTTGTATAATGGTATACTAAAATTAGTCACAAATGATGTGGAAGAATAAAGAACTCTATCACTTGCCTTTTATTAATTAAAAAGATAATGTAATTTAATATTTTTTAAAACAAAGGAATTTAGAATCTCCCATATTGAGAAACTCTATACGTAAATTTTAGCTCAAAGATTACATTTATGGCTTAGCAACAAAACCAAAATTACATATCACACTGAAGAATAGAGTTGAGATGGTAACCATAAAAACACAAAATATACAACTGACTGTACTGCATAAACATAGCTCAAATAATATAGCAGAAAAAGTTTTGCTTTGTGTAACATTTCTACTTAGATAACCACTTCCTTTTTTTAAACCAGAAAATAAGAAAAACCACAGACTTCAACAGGAAACAAGAGTGTGCCTTTATCACGAACAAATAACTTCACGTGTGATGTATTTACGTAGTAATTTTTTAAAGGGAAAATAAATTGACTTATTGACACAAGAGCCTACACAATATTTAGATCTTCTTTAAGTCCAACTGAATGTATGCTGTTTTAGGAGAAAATATAATTGGTTGGAGTAATACACATTCATTTCAAACATAATTCTTATATAAAACATAAGTTTTACATAAAATTATGTAAAAACATAAGTTCTTCTATAAAATAAAAATTCTTAGTATCGATTTTTTCAAGAACAAAAAGATAAAAATAGAAACAAGAACTGAGTGTTGAATCTAGACCAGATCTTGCTCACGAAGTTGCCAACAGTATTTTTTCATGTGAAGATTTAAATTTAATTGAAGACAATGAGGAAATAACTGGACATCTACACAATGTACCCATCTAGAATCACATGAGTGCAAAAGTAGGCTTGCCAAGTCTGATGTGGTAGCTTTTGAATTTGTGAAGTGATAAAAAATTTAACATAGGCTTAAGAAGATGAGATTCCCAAACTCAATGAACTGTCATTATTACCTGACTTTCTTACAGCTTGGTGTATCAGAATATTCATATCAGGTTCCTAAATGGAGGTAATAAAAATAAAAATTTACAATTTGGCCACATGATTGTGTGACCAAATGGATTTTCAAGGGCAAAATATGAGCTCAGGTACATCAGCTTTAGGTGCAGCCTCACTGCAAAGTGGATGGGTGACAGACAGCACCAGGGCGGGATGACAGCCTGGTCCCAGAATTTCAGCTGTGGAGCAACCATAAATTTAAAAACACATAACACTTTGAAGAAATGTATCAAAGAAGTTATCTGTCAGGTGACATCTCTCAGCTTTCCAGAATGCCGAGTTGTGCAAAACTGAAACCAAGAAATAATGGACTATTTACCACTAAACAAAGGACCACACTATAAACTTATAACTCTGTGTACTCTAGCAACAGCCTTGGAAATTATCTGCATACAGACTAGTTGCATTCATCAAATTAGACAAATTTTTATTGTATATCAGAGAGATCAGTTGCAATTGTTTGGCGTAGCTGTCACAGGGATCTACGCTGCTTAAGACATGTAAGACTTTCTCCTTGAGATTTTTGTATGCAACTAAAGGAAAGAAGAACACACACAGCTTAAAGACCTCATCCAGTGTCCTTTGTTTCCACATGGCATTGTGACAGCACTGGGACAGATGGGGATTAATTCGCAAAGAGATTAAATTTAACTGTAATAAATGAAAAAATAAGTTCTTGATCCACAGAACTGTACTGCACATGTAAGGGTGAAGAACTAAACATCTAAAAAGTGGTATTGATTCTGTGAATGGTTCATTGCAGGCAAAGAGTATACACACATACTGAACCTATCATCAGGTCTCTCTTTACAGCCAACGGAGAAAACCAGACACTTGTTCATGTCTGTGTAAGGAGGAAGTGTGTGGTCCCTATTTCTTTCTATTGACCATTAAGGGACTCTTAGATTCCTAAGTCAGATGTGCATGTCCACTGATGTTAACATATGGACAAATAAATCCCACTTTTGATGTCTGAAAAGTCCTTAAAATATACTGGAGATCACAATCAATTTTTGGTAATTGATTTCCCTTGCTTTCTTTTAGCAGGAAGAGAAATTTATCTGTGGGAATTAGTACTCGTTCACGCGTTGGTGTTTTGCTTTGACACATCACCACATCTAAGTAAAGAATGTGACATGATTCTCTCCAATCAACTTTCTTACAGAAGTATGGCAATTTCTTACTCCTATGAGAACCATGAAAAGAATGAGCGTTGTAATCTACCATCTAACATTTTCATGCTTTTGGTGCAGTGTTTACAGTAGTTTTATGTGTGACAGAAAAGACAGCTGAGTCCTGTTTTTGCTCAAGCCATATTCCACTTATTATACATACAAAGGAATTGTCTTTACATAAAAGAACGTTCTATATAAAAGAATGCTATATAAATATATATTAAAAATATATAATACATAAATATGTATATATAAAAATGTAGTAGTATGCTTGTATTTTTTCTGACCAAAGACTGGTTTCAAGCTAACACTGGCTAAACGTCAATCAAGTTCAGCAGCTACTGGATTTCTACTTCAGCTCAGTGAACATCAGGGTGGTAGAAGCCTTCTCAATCAGCTAATCCAAAACTCACATAATCCATTGAGTTCTGAGCATTAAGAAAATGCTTCTTGCATTTTCTAGGGAGTTGAACTGGCTTAGGAGTGCTGGTTTTAATTTTGCTTCCCAAAAATTATTGCTATGCAGTAATCTGAATAAAGTCAGATGACTTTTTACAGAGTCAGGGCCATATTCTTACTCCCCATTTTATTAAGATGAAACTAGAAGACTCAGCTAACCTCAAGAAAAACTGTGTTTTCAGGATTTTGGGAACCTGTTTTCAAATTACTTTACATTACTTAGCACTAGATTGCCAGGAGGCACGCTAAATCCCAGCATAACCCAAGTGAGCAGGTATGACTTGAATTAGTTTTACAATCCTTAAATTAGGCCTTAGCTTCAGTCACAGAACAGCCATGGTTCTCTTATAAGCAGAATTGCCATAAAGGTTTTGATATGGACTGTCAGGGAAATTGGGCTAAAATATTGTTAACATGGTGGATATTATGATATGTATTACAGAAATATAACAGGAGTATCATGATGCTGATTTTACTGATAATTATGGGTATACCGTAAGTAATATCAAAATTATTAGCCACAAATACTAATGTAGTATTGCAGTATTTGCAATAGGACTGCTCTGTTCAACGCCACACTGTTCACCTAGTACCTCTGTACTATCTCATCCCACTTCGCCCCTCCATTTTCTTTTCCTTCCACTCACACATGCCCTGCTCAAACCTGGCGTTGGGCTATGAGCATGATCTCTTCTCTTTCCTCCAGCAAGCACCAGAGCAGGCAGACTCATGACTACTACACCTAAGTTCTGAGTTTCATTTATACTTTGAAGCTTAAGGTTCTAAATTTATTAGCAGTCTTGTCTAATGTGACTGCCAATACTCTCCGAGGGTAAAATTCACAGCTATTTACATGTGACAAAGTCTCATTTTCCTTCTTAGAAATGAGCCTTTAACTTCTTCAGCTGCTCTCTATGTTAGCTCAGCAGGTCAGAGTCTTAGAACCATAGAATCATAGAATCGTTTAGGTTGGAAAAGACCTTTAAGATCATCCAGTCCAACCATCAACCTACACTACCAAGTCCACACTAAACCAATCAAGGGTAGACTAGACTAAACCATGTCCCAAAGTGCCACATCTACCCGTTTTTTGAACACTTCCAGGGATGGTGACTCCACCACCTCTCCGGGCAGCCTGTTCCAATGCTTGACTACCCTTTCCGGGAAGAAATTTTTCCTAATATCCAATGTAAACCTCCCCTGGTGCAGCTTGAGCCCATGTCCTTTTGTCCTACCGCTAACTACATGGGAGAAGAGACCAACACCCACCTCACTACAGCCTCCTTTCAGGTAGTTGTAGAGAGCGATAAGGTCTCCCCTCAGCCTCCTCTTCTCTAGGCTAAACAACCCCAGTTCCCTCAGCCGCTCCTCATAAGGCCTGTGCTCCAGACCCTTCACCAGCCTTGTTGCCCTTCTCTGAACATGTTCCAGCACCTCAATGTCTTTCTTGTATTGAGGGGACCAAAACTGGACACAGTATTCCAGGTGCAGCCTCACTAGCACCGAGTACAGGGGGACAATCACCTCTCTGCTCCTGCTGGCCACACTAATCCTGATACATATGTTACATATGTTCCTTTTCATATGTTACAATTCTGGCTACGTGATCTTCAACTATATCTTTATTTTAAACCTGTATATTGCCTTTTGCAGTTTGTCCTTCCCTCCACTGCCATTATTATTTTGTTTATATTAAAAACAAAAATGTTGTTCAAACAAGTATTGAAATATCCCAAATTACCTTGAATCTTCCTATTAAATAATATTGGTTTTCAACCTTGTGTTCTTGCTTCCTCTTTATGAACAAGCACTGTAAGAAAGCCTTCAATGATAATTAGGCTTCAGCACCAGCAGAAAATTACTCTAAATATGTAATGCTTTGGCTATTTAAACAAAGTCTGAAGAAGGAATATTGTACCTTATCACAGTCTTATGCAGCAGGGTGTACTTTTCCTTCAGCTCAGCTACTCTGGTGCCTGTGATTTTTCCAGCAGAAAACAGCTATGGAAGGGAAACAGACAGTTATGAAGTCTCCTAAGCACTAATATTTTCATTCTGCCGCAACTTTTTATAACTATAATTGGCAGCCTTTTAGTTTATACAGTCTTTGGTAACATACCAAATCAAACACACAATCAAATCAAATACACAGATGAAAAAATGCTTATTCACATAATAATTCAAACCATAGATATAAGAATATTAAGAATGTGTCTGTCACAACTACAGTGCCACCTGCACCACCATTTCTTCTCTGATCTTCTGTATTAATATTTCATGATAATTCTGTCTTGACTTTGAACTCAGGCTCTAAGTCACCTGTTTTCCACATTGCTTAACTGGTTCAGTTTTGGTATATACCAGCTGGCCTGAAGAGTCTTAAACTGAGGCTTAAAGTCCAGTTTGTGCTAAAGTGTTGTGTCCACAGGCAATATGGTTGAAAAAAAGGAGCTGGGCTCAAGCTAGATCATCCCCAGGCCACAAAACACATTGCCTTACATACCTGTGCAGGCCTTCGGCAAACACCAAGAGCAAACCACTCCAGGTATTCAGTACTAAAAAACCCACATGCGTGTGATGCAGTGTACCCATCTCCTCAGGTGTCTTGAGGGCAGTAATTTGGGCCAATGACCCAGTCCTTCTTAATATAAACAGGAGATAGGACTAGGAGCCAAATTTTGCCACTGGGAAATACCATAGCAGCAATATGATAGTATCTCCTGGGATATTTCCCTAGAAAACCTTTTCTTCCCCTCTTTTGGTTACAGGTAAGGAGAAATAGGTTAAATCCAGGTAAAAAAGGTAAGGTGATTTGGCTCTACAGAAGTCCATAGCTAGCCTTTTGGGGCAGCAAGTCAAATCTGCAACTTTTATGGGAACCTGCCAAGAAATGTGGTTGTGCAGATCTCCTGAAATAAGAAACAAAATTACTACAGCACCAGGAAAATCCCAGAAGTCACACTTCAACCCTTATGTTGGACAAGGCCTCCAGGGAAAGGTCTTTTTCTAAGCTGAACTAAGGGCCTTTTAAGAGATGTCAGCTATTCTGTAGCTGCCCCTTTCTTGAATATCGAGGATAAACTCTCCAGAACCAGTCCTATGGTCAAGAAGCAGAACCCAAGTGAATATGCCAAAGGAAGTATACATTTTGTTGATAGCTGTTTGATTTATGCATTTTTTTAAGATCCGCTGCAAAATATTTCATGGTAGAAAAGACAATCTTTGCTGTCTGCAGCCCTGAGAAAAGGAAAGCACATCTGTCTTTCATTTGCTTGCATGAGATTAAAGATAAGCAGCTCTCAAATATTTATTTTGGCATCCTCTATGATCCAAAGATACTGTTCACTTAATTCCCAATACTAACTATCTCTTCTGTGAGAAGGAAGGACTACATAAGACAGACCGTATGGATAGCATAACCAGCATGTCAAAGGGGATGAGACTTCTGTGAAAAGTATCATCAGCAGATAGTTCCTGTTACCGGAACGTTATTTGGAGAGCCATCAGAGAGTCAGCGCTGGGCTACCCTGACCCCAGGATTCGTTATTAAAGCCTAGCACACTGCTTTCTCCAAGATTCTTGGGAAGGCAGAAGGGAAAGAAAGAGGCGACAGCTTGAGGGGAAGAAATGGACAGTTGTGGAAGAAGGGAGGAATAGTGTGAGCCTACTGTAGAAAGATTGTATTATTTGTGGTCATAAAACCAGATGAGGGATGATGCCCTTGATATCCAGATACGTAATGCTTTCAAGGCTGCCTTTCCCACCTATGTGATAGTGGGTGATGTGTAAATGAAGTGAACCTCAGAAACTATGTTAGTTGAATCAATGGATGCTCCCAGAAATTCACTGAATGCCTCAAATGGGACTAGCAGTTGTGTTCCTTACACATTTCTATCATGCTGAGGAATAGCAGACTTCCAGTCCCTGGATACACTGCTTATTGATAACAGAGATTAGGGATTGGATTGGAATGACAGTAGGTACCCACTTTCACCTGGTACTATGGTTGTGCACAGTCAGCAGAAAAAGAGTAACAGCTTTTTGCAAAAGATACTGAAAATGGGTAGGGGTCACCTTCTTTTAGAGCCACTATTTAGTGGACAGTAAGAAGGATAGATTCTTGTCTTGTTTGCCATCAGGTGGACTGAGAAGTAAACAGTTTTCCAGCCGGGATGACTTTGGTTCCTATTAATATCTAGAATGAAATTAAAGCCCAGAAATTGATCGTCCTTCCATCTTCTGAAAAGGCTATTCACAGCCCTGAAACAAACCGCCTCTTGTGGCCATGGACATCCTCCAGCTCAATGGCAAATTACAGTAACTATTATAACAATTTTTCCTGTATAGTTTCTCCTCGGAATATTTTACACTTTATTCCATAGCGTGGAAATAAGCACATTTGGCCTTCTTGGCTTGTAATCACAGACATTGCCTATCCCCTACCCGTGGAGATATGCTTCTGCCTCTGATGTTCCATTCCAGATCATCTCCTCACATATCTTGTATATATTTTTGTTTAGGAGGACAAACATCTTATGGTGGAGAACAATATTAGCTACTAAGTTTCCCTTTAGCCATCAAAATAGCATTTGGAAAACTGTAATCTAAGGGTAACAATCCAGAACAAATCTTTCTTTTTTCACTTACATAAGCTGACTTAAATAGGGATAGTTGCAAGAGTGAGCATTATTTCCTTAACTAATGGCTGAAACATTAAGCCTTACCATACAACCTTTGAATCAAAACATACAGTAATTCACCTTTTGCTTTTTCAGTTTACCTCTATTTGGCTTTAGAAGAAACTGTTGGAATCAGAAATGAAACAATGTCACTGATTTTATGTGTCTGTGCTTACAATTAATTTTGTCCTGAAGGGTAGATATGATCTAATGGGCATTCTGCATCTATTTACCGTTTTTAAAAATATCTGGTGTAGCTAATACAATTAACAGTAAAAAATAAATTAGACTAATTTAGCTGAAATGTAAGGCTCTGAACCGCTTAGTATATGACTATAAGAAATACATTATAGACAATGCCTTGAGTCCTGATATGCTCTTATCTGCCTGTTAATTTAGTGTAAATAGTCCTCCTTCACAGGCTCACAGGCTTACTCTGTTCTGAAATTAAGGAAATGGGTAATATTTCTAATAGGACCTGTAAAGCACTATAGTGTATTATAATAATTATTCCTAAGTCAAAAGACTTATACTGGTGTAAACAGTAAAAAATCACCCAGGACCATTAAACCCATATATTGAATTTCTGGATGCCAGTTGCCTCTCTAAACTACAGGGTTTTGATTTGGATCTCAGATTTAACAGAGAAATATATAAAAATTCTTGTAACCAGATGCCATAACATAAAACATTCATACAGCTTTATTACTCAAGTTCAGTATTAGATTTCTTTTTTTAAATATCATGAGCTAAATTGGAACTGGAATTCATAAATATTTCTTTTTACCTCTATTTCTGAATGTTCACAACAGATGAGTCATATTTTCCTTTGAGATTCTGTCTAATCTGAATTAGGTTCATCTTTGTCTTTACTATCATAAAAGGCATGTTTTAACACAGAATAAGTAACAAATTAATTCTTAAATTGCACTAGCAACAAAGGTTTTTGTTTCTCTATAGCCATATGATGTTGGCTATGGGCATAGATAAAGTATTGTTCTTTCCTAGCTGTGTCATGGTAAAAATTACAGACTACTAACATAAGTTAAATACACAGATACATGTAAATCCTGAGTATATGCACACTTTATTTCATTAACCTGCATCTACACACAGATTCTAAAGGCCCTACTCCATTTCATTTGATCAGTTAGAACTGAGACACATGATGATCTGCAATAGTACAGTAAATGCAGAATATCTCACCTGCATAATTAAAATCGGGATCTGATGTTGATTGGATTATCTTAATTTTGTAAAAATGTTTGTACCTCTTACATCTACCAGTTATCAAATAAAATTTATACTATGTTCATAATATCCATTATAAAAGGCATATACTGTAGTTAGCACGACCACATTTTAAAATGCAGCACAATACGAGTTATTTAAAAAAATCTCTTTAAGTGAATACTCACTTTCCTGATGCTTTTCATCTCATCCAGAATAAATTTTATTTTGCAGGCAAATTATAAATTTACATGACAGAAGGCTGTATGGAAGAAGATATCGTGTACAATGGACCTAACACCTCAGACTTTCAGAAGAGAGATACTTGCCAGAGAGCATTAAAGTCGTGTATAAAGGTCAGTCGATTCCTACGAAGTCTAGTGCCAAGGGTCTTGCAAAGATTACTCAGAAATGCCCCCCTTAAAAACCAAAACCAAACCTCAAAATGGCCCATCTTGCACACGTAACCCAAGACTCCACTGATTCATTTGAAATACTCTAATTCCCAGTAATTGCAACATGGAAATCTAATGTGAGAAATAGATAATATTCCTAAATTACAGAACCATAGAGTCATTTAGGTTGGAAAAGACCTTTAAGATCATCAAGTCCAACCACAAACCCAACACTGCGAAGTCCACCACTAAACCATGTCCCTAAGTACCACATCTACATGGCTTTTAAATACCTCCAGGGCTGCTGCCTCAACCACTTCCCTGGGCAGCCTGCTCCAATGCTTGACAACCTTTTTGGTGAAGAAATTTTTTCCTAATATTCAATCTAAACCTCCCCTGGCACAACTTGAGCCCATTTCCTCTTGTCCTATTGCTTGTTACTTGGGAGAAGAGACCAACACCCACCTTGCTACAGCCTCCTTTCTGGTAGTTGTAGAGAGCGATAAGGTCTCCCCTCAGCCTCCTCTTCTCCAGACTAAACAACCCCAGTACAGGGAGACAATCACTTCCCTGGTCCTGCTGGCCACACTATTTCTGATACAAGCCAGGATTCTGTTGGCCTTCTTGGCCACCTGGGCACGCTGCCAGCTCATATTCAGCTGGCTGTCGAGCTGTTTTCTGCCAGGCAGCTTTCCAGCCACTCTTCCCCAAGCCTGTAGCATTGCATGGGGTTGTTGTGACCCAAGTACAGGACACGGCACTTGGCCTTGTTGAGCCTCATAGAACTGGCCTCAGCCCATTAATCCAGCCTGTCCAGATCCCTCTGTAGACACTTCCCACCCTCAAGCAGATCAACACTCCCAACCCAACTTGGTGTCGTCTGCAAAGTTGCTGAAGGTGCACTTGATTCCCTCATCCAGATCGTTGATAAAAGATATTAAACAGAACTGGCCCCAGTACTGAGCCCTGGGGAACACCACTTGCAACCAGCCGCCAACTGGATTTAACTCCATTCACCACAACTCTTTGGGCCCAGCCATCCAGCCAGTTTTTTACCCAGCAAAGAGTATGCCCATCCAAGCCATGAGCAGCCACTTTCTCCAGGAGAATACTGTGGGAAACGGTGTCAAAATAAAGGTAAACAACATCTACAGCCTTTCCCTCATCCACTAAGTGGGTCACCTTGTCATAGAAGGGGATCGGGTTAGTCAAGCAGGACCTGCCTTTCATAAACCCATGCTGACTGGGCCTGATAACCTGCTTGTCCTCTACGTGCCATGTGATGACACTCAAGATGATCTGCTCCATAACCTTCCCTGGCACCGAGGCCAGGCTGACAGGCCTGTAGCTCCCCAGATCCTCCTTCCGGCCCTTCTTGTAGATGGGTGTCACATTTGCTAATCTCCAGCTAACTGGGACCTCCCCAGTTAGCCAGGACTGCTGATAAACGGTTGGAAGTGGCTTGGTGAGCACTCCTGCCAGCTCCCTCAGTGCCCTTGGGTGGATCCCATCCAGCCCCATAGGCTTGTGTGTGTCTAAGTGGTGTAGCAGGTCACTAACCATTTCCCCTTGGATTATGGAGGCTTCCTTCTGCTCCCTGTCCCTGCCTTCCAGCTCAGGGGGCTGGGTACCAGGAGAACAGCTGGTCCTACTATTAAAGACTGAGGCAAAGAAGGCATTAAGTACCTCAGCCTTTTCAGCATCCTTTGTCACTATGTTTCCCCCCGCATCCAATAAAGGATGGAGATTCTCCTTAGCCCTCCTTTTGTTGCTAATGTATTTATAGAAACATTTTTTATTGTCTTTTACGGTAGTAGCCAGACTAAGTTCTAGTTGGGCTTTGGCCCTTCTAATTTTCTCCTGGCATAACCTCACAACATCCTTGTAGCCCTCCTGAGTTGCCTGCCCCTTCTTCCAAAGGTCATAAACTCTCCTTTTTTCACCTGAGTTCCAGCCAAAGCTCTCTGTTCAGCCAGGCTGATCCTCTTCCCTGCCGGCTCATCTTTCAGCACATGGGGACAGCCTGCTCCTGCACCTTTAAGTTTTTCTTCTTAAAGAACATCCAGCCTTCTTGGACTCCCTTGACCTTCAGGACTGCCTCCCAAGGGACTCTGTCAACCCATCCCCTAAACAGACCGAAGTCTGCCCTCTGGAAGTCCAAGGTGGCAGTTCTGCTGACCCCTCTCCTTTCTTCTCCAAGAATTGAAAACTCTACCATTTTATGGTCGCTATGCCCAAGACGGCCTCCAACCATCACATCACCCACAAGTCCTCTGTTTGCAAACAACAGGTCCAGTGGGGTGCCTTCCCTAGTTGGCTCACTCACCAACTGGTTTCATTATTCGTAAAAACACTCGAGTTTAAGCAACGTATGTTTGTGTAAGCTCTGGGTTAATTCAAAAAACAGTACACTTTGGCAGCAGTGACTGTAACGAGTATTAGAGCTTTCAGATTTCAACCTTAAGGAAGTAAGCTTGGAAGTTAGTTAAAAAAAAGTCATCACTCAGGAACACACAAATAAAACAACTTATGATAAAATAGCCAACAGTATTTATAAATGTACATACATATACACACACAAAAGTAACTTTCGTAAATGAAGGTTTGTGATAATTTTCTTCTGGTCTGTTGGATCTGTATTAGCCATGTTTCTATTAAAAAGGCTGTGTACAAGACTAATATCCCAGGTTTAAAAAAGAAGTTACGTTTCACTCCTCCCCCTTCCCTCCAAGACACAGTCATAGTTCATTTATTGCTTGGAAGCTCTCACACTGCTGGGGTAAGTAAAATGGTAGTTCTCCTTAGTTCACCTAATTATGTTGCTACACTGAAAAGAACAAGTGAGAAGACGGAGTAGAGAGATCAAAAAAGAGCTTGTGAATGGCGATTGAGGATGTCTTTTTTCAGTCCTCTGTTAACCATAATGCCCTGGAAAGAACTGAGATCATTTTGTTATACAGGCAATCTCAAATCGGGTAAATATTCTGAAACTGCTGAGTCTTCCAGTCCCTTTCCATGTCAGTTGTACTTAACTGTATTTTGCTTTTGTCAGCTTTTCTTTTTCGTTATACAATGAACTGGGACACCATACATTTTTAAACACACTCAAAATTCACAGATTATCTGGATAAACTAAAATAAATTTTCCTTATCTAAATGGAGAATTATTGGAAAGTTGGATGAAGATTTGGCTGCTAACAGATGGCTGCTTGGCAACTTTTTGCTTTCTTTTTCCCTGTATTCCCATAAATGTAATTACATAAAAAGTATGGAAGTATGTATCTTATTACTGGATATTTCTGTTATGTTTACTTTATCCTATTAATTTACCCTTTCTTTTACTTCACACTCATCTTTAACTAATTAACATGAGTGTAATTTTCTAACTTTGTTACATTTTTTCATGTTACCTTGCTATCTGAAGCTTGGCTATTCTACCAGAAAAAAAAAAAAAACCATAACAAAACAAAACCAAACCCAAACCCAATTCCAAAACAAATTTGTTTCCTTCAGTCAGTGAAAAGTCCCATGAAATAAAGCACTGGATAATCCTGTCCTATGATAAAGACTGTGGAGGAAGATTTGCTGAAAAGAGGAAAGGGAAGGGCATATCCTTCATATTTTTCTAGCAGGAAAAGGTGTTTTTTCTGGCTCTGGGCAGGAACATTTTAAATATAGGAATCCATGAGAAAAACAGAAGAATACTTATGCTCAGATAGCTGTTCGGTACACCTGCATAACTTTTCTCTATACCCACACCAGTAATAAGTTCATATTCGCTTGCTACCAACAGCTCCCCATAAGAGCTTTCTTCAAAATCTCTTGAAGAAAGTTCCAAGAAAAAGTGAGCACAATCTGAGGGTACACACAGTCTGAGGGAGCTCTTGTATATCCTTCCAACTTGACTGCAGGTCCACTAGCCCCTGGACATAGGACCACAGTAGTTTCTCCGAGGCTGGAAGGTGGATGTAGATGAGATGTTGGTGAGAAAGAGATGATGTCAGAATATGAATGGGAATTAAAACCACGGAAGGGAGAGGACCCATCTGATAAATAAGATACTCTTCCATGTGAGCAAAACTAGTGAAATCTGGCCCTAACCACATCAACACCTCCTCACCCCCGCATTAAGTGCAGTAAGCTTTTACATTCTCCATTTTAATAGACTATATTCAATCTTTTCTGACAGTCAGCTCAAAGCAATACACCAAGGGACTCATCTGGAATTTCAAAACAAGTTTTCTGTAACTCAAATGTGATATAAATAAGAATTTTGACATTCCCTGTTTTGAATTTAAAGGTTTTTTAAGCTTCTTTTGGGACTCTCCAGAAATGAATAAAACTAAGCCAAATTTTAAACTTAAAAAGATGATGCAATCTGAATGTTGGTCTAACTCCTCACATTCTTTTGATAAAAAGTGTCAAGAAAAGCATAGAAGATAAATATAGCCACCATGAAGAAAATACCGATTAACAATTACTCACAATCGTTATGAAAGTGAAACTGCTGAAGGCTTCCTAGGAAAGAATTTCAATCGTCTCTAGAATCTCTGCATTTCAGAGAAATGATGGAGCTAACATGTGTTTTTAATTATGTTTGCAGATACTGCAAAATAACTAAAATGTATTCTAAGCTCAAATGGAATAATAACACTTTCTACCTTTTCATTCTAAGCTATAGATTTTGTAATTATAACAAGACATTGTGACTACACTTAATGTTATTTTAACACATAGAATAATCCAACATTTTATATTAATGTTGTTTATTTCAAACATCTGAAAGGTCTTGTCAAACAACTTTTTTTGCCTCATAATAGGAGACAACAGAAAAATATCAGGAATTAATATATTTTATAGTTTGTCATATTCATGATTTCGGTATAGTATTAGCCACTTGGCAAATGGCTCTTCTGGCCAGTCTGCTATGTGAGGTTTGCCATTTTCTCTCTGCTTATTTGAAGAGCAAGCTTTTCTTAGCTCTTTTGGATAATATTTAAATGTTTAAATGTTCAGGGCAGAAAAAGGATAAATGCTCCTCTTTGAACAGAAAGCTCTGTATCCTCTGGGAAACCCTTCACTGAGTCCACACTGTTTGGACACTTACCACACAGCTCAAGTGTTTCTTAGTCAATGGGAGAAGGCAACACCATCTCCCATTGACTTTTCAAGGGTTATGTCTACATTGCAGGGGGGCAACATGTGCAAGTATGCTGAACCCATGCTATCACTCTTGCATTTCTATCCATATTGCTAGCTATAAGTCTCCACAGAATCCATTTCATCCTTTAGAAGAGGTGTGCTAGGGATATCTGCTGGTGTTTGGCTTGCCTGTGCCTGATACCTCCAAATTATCTAGGCAAAAGCTTGGACCCATGATAATGCACTAAGGGAACTGAAGCTTTCTCCTCAAGTTCAGTCCATTGCTCAGAGCAAGTCTGTAACTGAGCTTGCACTTGCACTAGAACAGTGCAGAACTGTCTACACAGCCATGGAAAACAAGGATTATCTGCTCCAGGTCCTTAGCATCACCATAGCCATCAACCAGAACTGAGAGTGATATGCTAACAATAAAATGAAGAAAAATGCAGTATACTAACTTGGCTTCCAAATGGCTAAATATAATGGTTTACATTGTTCTCAATTTCTGAGAATTTCTATGACTACTCATTATTTCTGAAGATCATGTCCTGGCTACATCAAGATGGGGCACCCAAAAATGAAGGAACACAATTAAAAACATCTGGAGGTAGTATTTATAACCTGTGTAGCAATGGATTTATCTCAAAAAAAAAAAACAAAACAAACCCAAAAACCTGCTCTAAAAACTATCAGTCCTGATGCCAGAGAATTTAATGGTCTTAAGGACTTCTGTGACAATTTAATCTGATTTCCCAGACAATACACAGGACAGTTTTTACCTTCTTCCCCATGTTTGCTACAGGGTTTGAAGTATGGACTTCAATACCACAAGATGAGACAATTTCTTAGAACACAAAACTTGTTATTGGAATCAGCCAGTGCGAAAATTCCCACTGACTTTGGAATAGGGATGAGTCCTAAATCAATTAGAGCCAGAACCACTTAACTCTGAATGCTGTTGACAAATAAACTAATATAATTATTTCACGGCTTGCTAGATTAAAAAATAGATTAAAAACCAACTGGAATTGTTCCAATTAAACTTTCCAAGCTTTTTCTTTTAAAATTCAATTTAGGTTAAAGGCTAATGTAAATTAGACAGGTCTACTTACCAAATGGCCTTACTTTTTACAGCAATGAAATTTGGTCTAGTTTAGGAAAACACAGTGAAAATTTTCCTGAACATCTATAATGAAATCTGTTCCCTTTCAGCTAAGCTGGGATTTCTCCCTCAAATATTTATTCTTTTGCAACACAAGGTCAACATCAAAGTCTTTTCAAATCAGACTGCATTAGAAAACAGTTTTTTGGGCAGAGGAAATAGTGTAACAGGCCATTTTGCCATATAGGATAGGTTTTTTCCACATAAACTCCTGGTCATTTGTAAAGTTTAAATGGCGAGGAATGAAAGCAATTACTTAAATTGAGGTTTTTTTATTCCCCTAATCCATGCGGAGCCCCCACATATTAAAAAAAAAAGTAATTCTTTGCATTTTCCAGAATGCTTTGTTTACATCAGTTTTATTACAACATATAGTAAAGCAAAAAAATAAACTTTGTGTAAAACAAGAGGGAAGCACAATCAGAAAAACTGAGGCTGGAAGGAACCTCTGGATGTCATTTAGTCCAACCTCCTGCTCAAAGCAAGGCTAGCTTCAAAGCTAGACCAGGTTACCTCAGGGCCCTGTCCTGTCAAATTTTGAAAATGCAGTGACTGAATAAGGATGCACTCATTGAATAAATATTGCACCAGTTATAAGACAGTCTGATGTACCAACAGCTCTCTCTACTTTTCACCCAAAAGAAGATACTGACTCATCCTGAAGTACTGAGTCTAAACATTGACTATCTTATTTGTCTCACTTGCATATTTTTTCCAAACCATGCAGTTAAAGACTGAAATGTATTGCATTTAGGCTTTAGGAAGCATAAGGAAGGCAAAAAGAGATGCCAGACTAGAGGATAATAATTAAGCTAGTGTATTTAAGGGTCTGATTCCTTTTAATAAATTTAATTAAATTATTTCAGACTGCTTTCCAGCATTTGTAAGAAACAAGAAGCATCCTCAGTGAGGCTCTTACTTGCCTTCGACAACAGAGGGAGCCAAAGATGACTATCTAGCTCAGACTAAGCACCAGATGTTTAGATGACTTAAACTCTGGTTTTAATGCAAAGTGTTCCATCGCTATTTATATATGCCCAGTAAATATCATCATTACACTTTTTATTCAGTCATTTACATCACTCATTTTTCAATATGCCTCAAATATTCATACAGAGTTATAGAAGACTAACACTTCTAAGGTCATCTAGAATTTCTCTACTCAACAATATTTCAGGCTTCAGCACATATTTCAAAGTATTTTAAGACAAGAAGATAAAAATCACTAAAGTAATAGTGTAAATATTTAGTTTCACCATAAATTGTAGTTATCAGTATTTCAGTACAGTTCTGCATTCCCTTTTGTAGCCTGGGAAACAGTTAAAGTACAGACAGGAATAGCTACACTGCAGATATTTAGGGAAGGATATGTGTTGTTTAAGTAATCAGTCATTATTCCAGAGAAAGGTTATGATGGTAGAAGGTAAAGAAAAATGTGGTTTGATTTTTAAATTAATGCAGTCATTAGAGTTAACAAATAAGGTAGAATCCCTCTCATCTGTAACTACATACACACTGATAGGCAGTAGATGTTTTAGGATAAGTATGGGAAGTCCCCAGGAAAAGTCTGTTTATTAGCTTTTCAAGTAGAAAAAAGATTTGTCACTGAGTTTTCTCAACATTTAGTTTAGGTGATAAACAGCTATACCTAAGCCCATGAGGCTATTGGTTGCACTTCTTATTTCAGTCTTTAACTGCATGGTTTGGAAAAATATTTTGGTATATACTCCACATTGTGGGAAAAACTGAAGATGAATCTAATTACTTTTCATCTTCTTTCTCAGCCAAAACATAACACAGAATCACTGAAGTCTACAAGATCATCAAAAAATATTACTGCAGCAATTGAATATTAACTCATCCCACCTCTGCCACCAAAATGCTTTATATGAATTAGCTTTGATGTGCTCCAGGTTTGTTCATACTCAAACTGCTTACACAAACCTGGATGTTTTCCAGCAACTCTGCTGCAGGAGATGTTAACTCCCAGCACAAAGCCAAAAATAAAAGAGATGGCAAGCTGTCATGTTTTAAATTGCCATAGTCACTAGTTAAGTTAACAGCTGCCTACAGTCTTAACTTTGTTGTTTTCTATTTGACCTGCATTCCATTATCTGACAGAAAAAAAACTTGCTCTAAAAGATCACGGGAAATGGTTCATGCTGCTTTTGATAAACTTTGAATAAACAGTCCTAAGACAAGTCTGTTAAACCAAAATATATTACTTCTTTAACCTTGCAACTGCTGGGTAGTTCTGGGAACAGAACTAAAATCTTTCATGGAATTTAAGAATATCATGAGCTCTCAGTTATTTTCTTTATCTTTAGGAAGGTATGTCTGTAAGATTGAGATATCTCTTCAGTCCACAGAAGGAAAAATAAATTCCTAAAAAGAAGACCAAAAGAGATTAAAAGCTACAAGAAAATGACCTTTAACCAAACAAAAGACGTTGGTAGAAAATTCTGACTTATGGTCATCAGCTGTTACTCAGTTAGACCCTTTCACAGTTGAAAAAGATTGGCTTTTGGCTTTTGTGATTGCTTAACTACTTTAAAGTTTTAAGTATTATACGTAGCACTCTAGGGATCTAGAAAAGCCCCATCTGGGAAGAAACTTTGTTTATAAACAAACTGCAGTTCTCAGTTTGGATCTGGTCCTATATTTCTGCCATTAGTTAAGATGCATCAGCATCTTACAGTATAAGATTGTTCAGTGCCCCTTCTCAGGGCAAAGACTTTTTCACAACTCAGTTTCGAAAGTTTACTTCATTTATCCCAAGGAAGATAAGAGGCACAAGACACAAAAAAAGGCTTTGGCATACTGCTTTGAGTTCCCGAAGAAAGAACAGAGACCTGACAAATTGTTGGGAATGGACATTCCCTGACAGAACAGGAAGAAAGACCAGTCCTCAATTACGAGACTTCTCCGGGTAGGAGAAGCATACGGATATCTCATGGAGAAATGGGTCTTTCAGGCTCCAAACAGACTGCTAGTAGCCTAGCAGCAGAACATCAGACTAATAACAAAAAGTCAGAAGGATAGCAGAGCATCTCAAGATTACAGAAATCTCATCCAAAGGAGGAAATAAATATCCCAAAATGAAGATATATAAGGGACCAAGGAATGAATGTCTCAGGACAAAGATGTTTGAAAAGCTCAGATACCTCACGTCACTATCTGAACTTTCTTTTATTTGACATTCAGCATTACTAGAATTTTCTGCACTTCTTGAAGGCACTCAGTTCTAATGATATTTTAGGCTTTCAATGCAGCACAACCGTCATAACAGTACTTGATATGCATTTAAACATTTCAAGGCAATTCATAAGATGTGGTCTACCAAGGATAATTATTATTACTTTTACAAATACAGAATAATTTGTCCAATCCAAAGTCACACAGCAGAAAGCAGAGTTCACTGTAAACTGAACAAACAAGGTGTGTGTGGGGGGGGAGGTGTGTGTCGGGGGTGGAATGCAGCTTCCCAAATAGCAAGGATTTAGGAACTCTGTTATAAAGCCCCTCAAAAGAGGCTGGTATAGCTTTCCTCAGTTTGACAGCTGCAGCCATACAAGAGAACAAGGCTCTGTAAATACCTGATTTTAGACTGATAGAAAAAAATATAGGATCCTATCAAGCAAATAAAAAATTTTAAAGTTTTACTCACAAATTAAATTCATACATTCCATCTACTGTTACAAACATTTCAGTTTTGATGCATTTTTAATAAAACCAAAGTGATGTCAATGTCTTACACCCAAGTTGCAGTCTTGGGGGGGGGGGGGGGTCTTCTTTCACCTTATTGCTGGAGAACTATCATGATCTGAAAAGGAGAGATACATAACTAAAAGAACCATGGCAGGTTCTGGGATGTTCATTTAGAATATGGGAAAGGTAGATTCAAAACCCATTTCCCAAGAAAGTGCCCAGACCACTGTGCTACGCAGAAATCTGAAGGAATTATTGCAGCAGGTCAGACAAGTAGGTTTTTATTACCAAGCCTCCCTCCTTCACTATCAATATAAGCCTGTCATCTCTATAAAAGCTAGTAACATTCCAGAGATCATGAACTTACAGAGTATGTGTGTGACTAACATCTGTTTAATGTTTAATCTGTATTATGAGTAATCTCAAATAGGGTTTAGGGAAGTAAACTGTTCAGATTGAACTAATTAAACAAGAACTGGTATAAAAATCCTTTACTCAGGCAAGTTATTTGGCTCTTGACTGAGCTATGAATGAACAAAGACATGTCCATGCAGCCTTGCTTCGGGGCACAAAGAAAATG
Source organism: Pelecanus crispus (assembly GCF_030463565.1). Classification (NCBI taxonomy): domain Eukaryota; kingdom Metazoa; phylum Chordata; class Aves; order Pelecaniformes; family Pelecanidae; genus Pelecanus; species Pelecanus crispus. The sequence goes on from NC_134643.1 coordinate 14,405,892, forward strand.
ATACAGATCATTAAAACTACATAGGCACCACATGAGCATGCCAAAGGTGGCTGTAGAATAAAAATGAGGAAGTGCATGGCAATTGCCACCTAGAGCTGTAGTGTTCCATTTGGTGTAATTAGTCATGCAAAGTACATGATTAACTCTTAAAGGTGACACAAGGTACAATGAAAAGAAAAGCAGGACCCAAAAAGCAGCAATACAGAAAAGAGTACGGCAGACTGAGGTCCCATGGGAGCTCCTTCCCTATCTCCCTGCCTTGCTTTAGATCTAGAATTCAGGACATTATTCAGAACACCAGGCTTTGCTTTGGGTTTTCTCGACAATCAGTCCAACAGTTAGGATCCCATGCATTGAAGGGGGGGTCTTAAGTTCCCTTCCATTGCCTTAGAAAAGGTCAGTAAAAAGTACTCAGAATCAGATAACAATGAATTTTAACTTTGATGTGCCATACAGATCATGAATATTCCAGGTAACTATTCTAAGCAGTGCTAGGCAAAATAGAAAGAAGAAAGTGCTGCTCGCCCTTCTTAGTTTATGACTCGATCCTGAAAAATGTTTGGAACCAAAACTATATGTGTGTTTCAACATGCTTTGGGATTTAAATCATTTTCATGAATACATCTATTCAGTTTAAAAAAGTTTTAGGAGGAGGGTGTCAGTGAAGCTATTGCTGTGATAAACCTCAAACTGGGAAAGGGGCTGTTTTTCACCTTTTGCACCTGCTGTGGTAAAACTACAGTCTGGTTTTCAAAAGCAGTTTTAGAACACTCAAATGTTAAGAAACAGATGTTAGCAGACTATTACAACACAGAGCTAAGTGATTTTTTCCCCAAAAAGAAAATCCATGTACAAAAAGGAATGAAATTAAACTGCATAAGTGATCAGTACACATGTATTTCATCGTTTTGCTTACATACACTAGTTCTGAGTCAGGAATACTCACTGAAAAGTGCTACTCTTGCAAGCACTACCTACTTTGCTCGTGATGCAAGCACTCCCACCCATTTCTGAGAACAGCGTAGGCAGTCTGATAACTCACAGGCTTCAAACTGCCCTTATAAAGTTGTTCCACTTTTGCATACTTCCTCACACTGCTAGTTTCTCTGCGAAGATGAAGCTGCTAGTTTACTTAGTCTTCCTGAAAACAGCTCTCCTTGCTTTAACAAATGCCTCTGCAGTTGTTTTAGAAGATGAAGAGCATGCTAAAGAAGGAAAAGTTACGGAGACTTGTCCTATAAAGCTCAAAACTAATCGGAAATGTGATGGAGGAGAGGATTGTCCATATCAGATAAATCTGCCTCCAATGACCATTCAGTTACCCAAAGAATTCAGACTGCTTGAGAAGACTCTCAAAGAAGTACAGACCCTTAAAGAAGCAGTAAACAAGCTGAAGAAATGCTGCCAAGATTGCAAGCTGCAGGCAGATGACAACCAAGAAAGAGACCGTAGTAATGAATTCCTGTTACCTAATGCAGAAACTCCAGGAGAAAACAGCAAAATCCAAGATAACAGAGTAAGGGAACTGCAAAGCAAAGTTAACAGAATGGCAACCAGCTTAAAAAATGCAAAGAGCCAGATTCAGACACTGCAGGGTCGTTTAGAGAAGATGAGCCTCATAAATATGAACAATGTAGAACATTATGTTGACAGCAAAGTTGCTAATTTGACGTTTGTTGTGAACAGCCTTGACAACAAATGTTCTTCTAAATGTCCAGCAATGCAACCAAGACCTGGTATGTAACCTGTTAATTCTTACTGCCTGTATAAGCTTTCTGTGCATTTTACAAATATAACATAAACAATTTTAAATCTATTTTAACCAAATAGCTGTGTTATTAACTTCACAAATTAAGTATTTGCTCTTTAGTGTTAATTTATACTCCTGTAAAACATTTCATCTGCCACTAGAGGGTTACTGAGAGCTGCAGGTGTTCAGTTCCTCCTGAAATTGTACTTTATTATGGCATTTAAAACATGGATTTTCAAAGGACTTTTTCTGCAATTCACTTAGTAAACGTGAAAAATTAACTTTGTTTTACACCGTACTACCCTTCATTAAGGATATTAAACATCAGTGAACTACATATATTTTCTCCTTGGATGAGAAGGGGTAAATTTTCTATAGGTGTGCCTTAGAAAACTGCATGGGGTTTTTTCAATGTGAAACTGCAACGAAGGCCTACAAGACATTATTAAACATCAAGTGAATCTATTAAAATCTTTAGTTTTTAACAGATGGGTAATAAAATAATTCTTCTATCATCACAGCAAATATCTGAAAAGCTCTGCTAAAAAAAGCTTATAGCAGAACTTCTCAAGTGGGTAACATATGTACCATCTTTTTAATACTAAACCCTTAGCATGAACCTAATATATAAGCAAATCTAAAACAGAAAACAGGTGTTATCACTGACAAACACTCTTTTTCTTTTACTTTTTAATTGTCCTAATTAAAATCAAGAAATAGAAAAATATTTTCTTTCTAATGTTGACTGTTACTAAGGGAAGATTGAGGTTTTTTAAAAGTCATAAAGTTTTTATATCACATATAAGAATCTTTGAAAATAAGAAATATTCACTAGATTGTCAGTGTATTTACCACTTAGATATCATACATATGAAGATAGGGGTCTCTAGAGATAAAGCAGAGAAAGATCAGGCTGCATTACAGTTTTTAAGCATCTGCTGCTTAGCATTCAAGTTTAAAATAAAACTGTTCTTCTGTCTACCCATATTGAAAACTGAAGGATCTGCAGATGGTACAGCGTATGTACAGCTGAAATTCCTGAAAGTGTGAAAAGAGCAAATGAATAATAATAAATGTTTTTATGGTAATGCTTTTACCATATCAACAATCAGCTTCAATCAGCTATAAATCAGTATAAATCAATTACTTTAATCCAGATAGAAAACATTCACAAAAAGAATGAATGATATTTGGTATATTGATAATCAGTGCTTCATAATAGACTAAATTAATTTCAGATATTTCTCACATTTCTTACTGAAATGTTGGGTACTGTTCATAGCATATGATCATGTAGCTATTCCTTACATTTTACAGTAAGTGATGCTAAAAGTGTTTGTAGCAGCAATATATACATTATGAAAGCTAGGAAGGATAACAGCTACAGCTTTTTTCTATACAGGAGCCATTACTGCATCCACTGGCAGTAACAACAAAACTTTATTTAAATAGGAGTTGAATTTGATTATAAAAGCATTTTATCTAAAATGTATACTCTCTGTCAATATATGCTCCGAAACTTAGTCCACCAAAGATCTTACACAAAGTTCAGTGAAATAAATGAGAATCTACTGTGGATTTAGATTTGGCTTTTAAGCCTTTGATTCCTATACCTTTTGCTTTCATAGATGGCCAGTTTTCTGTACTGGCAAACAAGGAGTCCTGAGTCTTATTCCCTGCTGCAGCCTGAGAACACTCCTCCCTTTCAAGAAGTAGTTTAATTGTTTAAATTTTTCTAGGAAAAATATGCAATTCAAGCCTGCAAATGAACACACCCATAAATTCAAATCTGCAGTAGGAATGAACATTACAGTTTTGACTCTTAACTCAGAACTTCTGAGACCTCTCTGTATCACTCACTTAAGAACATGGAATTATAATACCACACTGTTGAACACAATGTCATTACTGGATGACATTGTAGATCAAAAATGGATTTTCACTCTGCAGGAAAAACCTGGGGTGTTTTTATTCTGAATAAAATACATCACCCATTGGTAGGAAAAAGCTGTGTTAGTGGTAAATGCTAAAACTTTTCCTTACTGTAAAGCCAGCAATGCCACACACACAGGAAAGCACCATCACTTTTCTAGCTTCATCTTTCTAGGAATCACATTATTACTACAATAGACAAGACAGTTTTATTACTTTTTTTCCTGCTTCCTAAAGTACAGTCAACATTAACACATGAAACATTCCTAACAATGTTGATTGAACAACAGCCAAGTTAAAGTCATTCCCATATGGACAAAGCTTTTTCTCTGACATACTGCCAGATGAAGATTTGAATTATAGACAGGGTGTGATGGTATACATTTAAATACAAAAAGCAGCAGGTGTGTAAACATGAAGCGTTAGAAATGTGGACTGAAGAAATCAGGCTGAATTTACAGGAGGTAATGAAAGGATAAAGAGAAGAGTAGAGAAAAGGAGAAAAGGGAAAGCAACCAATCAAAATGCCCCTATATTAGGCAGTTCTGATACAAAAAGTCATTTAAATGGGTTTTTTTTGGACAGCTATTTGATGCAGAGATCCTAGGTGGCACCTATTATAGAGTAAACCTGATGGAAAAAACCTGTTTCTCCCTAGAACTGAAATTGCTGTAACACTTCTTCCTATGTAGAAGTCTCTTCAATCCAAGTGCTGTATGCCACATCAGCCTGGGTAAAAATTTTGTTTCTTTTTAAATTGAAATTACGTGTGTTCTAACACTATCTGTTCTTCCACCAGTTATACAGATAATGCAGAGAGACTGTGCTGATCATTACATAGCAGGCAGAAGGAGTAATGGAATCTACAGGATTAGCCCTGACCCTAGAAATAATAGCTTTGAAGTTTACTGTGACATGCAAACACATGGAGGCGGCTGGACAGTGCTGCAACGGCGTCAGGATGGTAGCACTAACTTTAACAGAACCTGGAATGACTACAAAAATGGCTTTGGAAACCTCAGCAGGGAGTTTTGGCTGGGGAATGACAAAATTCACCTCCTGACAAAGAGCCAGGAAATGCAACTGAGAATTGAACTTGAAGATTTCAATGGTATCAGAGAGTACGCGAAATACGAACACTTCTATGTGGCCAACGAATATCTAAAGTACCGTCTAAGTGTTCATGGCTATAGTGGCACAGCAGGAGATGCCCTTCACTACAGCAAGCATTACAACCACGATCAAAAGTTCTTTACAACTCCGGACAAGGACAACGATAGGTATCCTTCAGGAAACTGTGGAGCGTACTACAGCTCTGGCTGGTGGTTTGATGCATGCCTGTCTGCCAACCTCAATGGCAAGTACTACCACAAGAAATACAAAGGTGTTCGCAATGGCATTTTCTGGGGTACATGGCATGGTATTTCTGATGATGTTCCCAGTGGATACAGGCAATCCTTTAAATCAGTAAAAATCATGATCAGACCCAAAACTTTTGTGCAGTAATTCTACACCTTCCTCTTAACTAGTTTGCATTTGGATTGCACTCAAAATCATACTTATGCAGTATTATACTCAGAATTCAAATATTCAGTTATGTTTGGCATAAAATAGTTCTAGACAAAACAACATACTTCCACAAATTTTTAGCGATGTTTTGGCCCATATAATGTATTAAAAACAGCATGAATGTTTCTGAATAGTTACTGCTAAAACTTAGCACAGGTTAAGTCTTGGTATCATTATGTAAATATTCTAAACATTGCTTTTGGTGCTTTTACTGACTGTGATATACCAGATTTTATGATTTAAAACTTTTAAATGGTCTTCCACAAATTGTGTCTGAATGAACACCTACATTTTAACCTGAAAATAACTCAGAGGTATAACTGGTAACATAGAAATTTGTCAACACTTAGAATGAAAGTTAGTCTCTCTGAAACAGCCTGACTTTTCGTATCATCTATTCTTCACAACTTCAAAGGTATGCCATGGCAATATCAATATAAATTAGGAAAAGTACTACAAATTATTATTTTTAAAGGACTAGGAAACAGAGGGCCACATGGTTTGCCCAAGGACACAAAAAAAGCCTTGAAGAAAACTTAGAAAATGAAGATGATTCCTCAAATCCCCTTTATCAATGATTATTCAAGGAAGTTGGTGAAGGAATTGAATGAAAGCAAGTCGAAATAGTGTAGAGAGCATGTAATGAACGACAACATTTCTTGCTCATTTTGGTTCCTCCGTTCAAGCTTAAGGTCCTGTTTGTCATTTGTGAGAGAAAGGAGCCGTTATGTAGCTTATTGCACATTTTATATAGGCAGGTAGATAGGTAGGAAGAAGACACATCAAGAAGAATCCATGTCTTTGCATTAATGCCTCTAAATACATACAAAAAGAGTTTCCAGTACCGTTCTTACTTTCTCCTGGATATTTTAGGTAAGCCAAATGTTACAAGATGACTCTTGCAGCTCTCATTTAAGTACCTCGCACTCTAGGTACCATTAGACCTTAAAATTATAAGAATTACAAGAATTAAGATAAGAAAAGATTGTGTTCTCCCCATTTTCTGAGTACGCCTTTTGTAGCCACCGAAACATGAACAACCCACTGGCAATTATAAACAGAAAAGAGAATATGTGAAAGACTTTTTTCTTCTAAAATGTAACAAATGAAACAATCAAATTTTCAAATACTTCAGGAAGTGCATCTTAGAGATACTACTATTAAAGCTCATGCTGTAGATACGAACGAACTTGAATACGTGTATCTAGTGCCTACCCTAGAAAGGACATGTCTCTGTAATTACAGTGACTAATATGATGAGCAGAGATGCAATTTATCTTAGCAAGAGGCTATTTTGCTATATTGCTTATGCCACTCTTGAGATAGACATGAACTATACTGAGACTGTATTTCTTTACCAGTTAAAGTGTGGTCTTCGCTGGCACAGCCTTTTTGGTTACAAGATACCAAAAAAAACCAGTAGTATACAGCTGACCTAATACTTTACAAATATGAGTTTTACTGTTTTTTAAGATAATAATAAGAACTATTATGGTTACAAGTTATGCAAATGAGCAACAGTGGCAATTGCTAAATTGTAAAATACTAATATATGTTTTAAGGAAGTAAATAGTTTGAAGGATATTTCAGTGTGAAGTGTAATTTGGTTTATTTTATTTCAATTTTAAAGCGTAATGGAAATTTTTAATTGCAAGATGTATAATCTTTGCTTGAGAACATGTTTTGAAGCTATAGAATATTTATTTTGGGATAAAAAAGGATTGTCTAAACAACAAAAAAAGCAACTTTTGAAGTATTGGTTAGAAGAGCAAATATCTAATTGCATATGATTATATTTAATCATTTTTCATGAAATGCACAATTTGCTCCTATTCAGTGTATGGTAACTAGCTAAGTATGACTTACAGTATCTACAAGCTTCTACTTGAAACTGTCTTTTTCCTGCTAAGCTGTTAGAACAGAAACCATCCTTTTTTTATCCTGTTTAAAGGAAACGTCATAGAACACAGAAATTTTAACAGAATAAGCAAATGTGACTAATACCACCTACAAAAGCCTTGTCTGATGTCTTTAAAAAAAAAAAAAAAACAACAGTGTAATGTTGTTACACAAATCTGAATATTACCTGTTACCTGCCTGGAACTGTTGTAGCTGAATCTCCATCAATGTTTACTAGTTTTACAAACTGTAACTCCATCTACTTGTCGCAAGCATTATTTTTGTTTTTCCTTGTTGTAATAAAATTAAGTCACATTGTTAAAGCTGTACTACTGTCATAGATGTATGCGGATTATTAAAAAAATCAAAAAATTTCTCATAAATTGTTCTATTGATTTTCTGTAAAAATTGAAGCAATAAGAAAACACAGATAACTTTAGATGACCAACAAAGACGACCATGTGATGTGCCAGGAGCGTAACTGCTAGTAATGATAGTTCTTAAGAGATCCATTTTATGACACTTCAGCTGCCAGATAATACCAAAGGCTCAAATCTCAGACAACTTTTTGAAACTGTTCATATTTTGGAAGAGAAAAAAGTAATTGCCCAATCAAGAGTTTACACAACCTCTGTCCTTAACATGACAGAGAAGAAGCAAACTCATCTGGTTTTTGTATTACACACAACCTTTTAGATCACATGCAAGTTTCAAAGCATGTGAATAGAAACAATACCCTAAATTAAAGCATACAATTCTTTATACAAACAAAAGCATTTGATCTCTGCTTAAGGCTTAATAATTCAAAACATGTCTTCCAATTTACAGAAAACATCTATGTAACACTGATTATTATATGAAAACAGTTGTAGCTTTGATCTTGCTAATATTTGAATTGTGGATTTTAGTGAAGAAGATTACTAGTTTGCTAGAAAAATTCCTATGGATTGTTTCCAAAAAATAAAGGCACAAACCCATCTGTTCAGTGTGGCCAGCCAAGCACACTGTAATGTCTTGGATTTCTATGCAATTCTTAAACAAAAAAAAAACAAAACAAAAAAACAAATACAAAATGAAAAGAAGGTCTGAAAGTCCATATCCATACCTAGAATGTTGTGTTTATAGCTTAAACCAAAATCAAACAAAAAAAAGGTGCCAAATTTACTTAGTTTCTATGACTTACATGTCATAGAAAAATCAAAACAGGAAGAATGCAACTTCAAGTTTTCATAGAGAAAAAAATGAGATAAGACCTAAATATTGGCCTACCAAGAAAGAGATTTGGAATACATTTTTATAAATGTGTTCTGTGTTCTTTTTTTCAGGAGATAAGAGAAAAATAGTATGGTATACATGGGCCTGCAGACATTGACATAAGTTTCAAAGAAAAGTGGCTGAGCATACCATCCACAGGCCCTGCTAAATGCAAACATTCCACTTACCAAACTGATCTCTTTCATTCACAGCTTTAATGAAACTTTTATGGAGTTATAATGCTTCCGCCAGAAGTGAATTTGGCCATCACCCTCAATTGTAACCAAAACCAGAAAAGAATGTTTTAAGTGATGTGTCAAATCCAACCCTCACATAAGTCATGAGAGCAGGGTATGAATTAATATTATTTTTTACGTCCCTGTTCATCAGTTTTTCTGATCTCAGTAAAAAAAGAATCTGTTTGGAAAACAATCAGCAACTGGAAAAAATATCCCCAATTATATTCATATAATCAAGACAAACTATAAGTCTAATTAATATTACACTTCTACTCAAATAGTACGCCAGTATTGAGAATGACAGTTGAAAATATGTTTTACATGCTTATTTTTAAGCAATTACATGGAGTCAGTGATTTTTATGGAGAAGTAGGATCCAATTTGAGAAACAGAAATTCTCATTTTTTTCTTCAGACAGAATGTAAAAGCCCCTCTGTTTACCTCTGCAGCTCAACCTCTATTTGCTAAACCCAAAGATAAGGATTCTTTCTCATGCAAATCTTTAAGGACTATTTGGACACAGGTTTTTTTTAATAAGGAAACCAGAAATCACCTTTTTAACATTTAAAGTAAACTGATCTGTACAACAGCTGATTCTCCACCACTGGACATTTTTATCAAATGCATGTTTGGTTAACATTGCTCTCGCTGCCTCACCACATGGTTGTGCTAACGTAAACATCATAAGCCAAGGCCAGGTAGACTCACAATTTTAGTACAAGATCGCCCTGTTTTGGAATATCAGATCTCAAATACATATTTTGGATGAGAGAAGGGGAAGAGGGAGACAGGTTTGGAACATCAGACAGCAATATGCTTGTCTTTTAAGTGTCACGAGTCCCAGAAATTGTTGAGAAAAGGCCAAAACACAAGAAGATGCTGCAGTTAAAGATTATTCCTTCTCCTAGTTTTGCAGCTTTAGGGAGCGGTGTTTCCTCTCTGTGACATGAAATCTGCACTTGACTTTATAATAGCATAGAAAAAACAACACGTCATAATATATATAGCATAGAAATAACAACACATAAACCCAATATCATAAATGCTTTCAAACATGCTTTTCAGACATGAACAGAAATACCACCTGCTTTGTGGTAATATGAACACATGCAACAGCTTCCTGCCCTTGTTTCCTCACAATGTCACCTGCAAGCAGGAAAAAGAATCTCTCAACAGAAAGAGCATATTTACACTGTCTCTGTTTCCACCCCTGCTGTTTAAAGTCATCTATAAACTCCACCCACTCCTCTACAGCTTTTTATAGGAATTACCACCAACTGGAATAATCAATTTACCTATCGCAATGACCAACTGGTTTAATGTTCACTATGCAAACTATTGCTTGCTTGCTGAAAGCTGTTGCAAAAAACCCCAGACTCCAGCTTACAGACACATTATCATCCCTGGCTGACTCCCCAAGTGACCATATGAACAAAGTTAGAAAAGGTTTATTTAATTAGCAGTCAGATTCCTATGGGTGGAGGCAACACCTGTCTCTGCTGTCTGTGCCAATGTATTTATACAGCTGGTTTGTTGTGCCAGGAGCCTTTGAAGCATGTAATGCGGAGTGTACCAGGATCAGCTTAAGTTTGAAACTGTTGGTTGCATTCAAAAGCTCTGTTAAGATTTTTACATCTTTGATAGAGCACATACATGTTTGGAGAGTATGGAAACAAATTATCCACTGCTACAGTTACCATGCAAAAATATACTGATGATCATACTTTATAAAAAGCACACTACAGTATGTGTTGGTGAACAGAAATTAAATTGGTGCTCATATAAAAAAAAATAAAATTTCTATCTTAGCATATCAAGCTAGATTTTCTAGGAAATTTTGCATTTAAAGATGTATTGACTTTTTTTTTTTTTAATGTAAAGTTGTTTACACCTACCATTTAACCCAAGTTAGGAGAGAATTAAAAAACAGCTTGTTAGCAAAAGAAATTGGAAAAGGCTACATTTTCTAGAGTGGCATTGTTAGATGTCAGAATGCCGTTGAAGAAATATATGAAATACTGATTCTTAGTATTTATATTTGAAAGCTGTAGCCAACCTTTATGTGACTTTCTCTTCTTTCCTGCAGCACAGATGAGAAAAAAGAGAAAAACGAAAAGTACCTTTCCCCTTAAACCACTGAACATATGCATCATTCCATGACTTTAAAGCTCTTCCAGCTAGCAGATCCACATGAATCAGTGTCAGAACAGCAGAAGCAAAATTTGCTTAAGAAATCTCTGTCACTATACTATTCACTTTTTGGTAAACATGGAGATTTTGCTCTGTGTTTCCAGCAGAACCAGCATTTTGGTTAACATCTGTATTAGCACTTCAATGACTTTTGGCAGTCAGGGGTAAGAAGTTCATTAATCTCAGAAAGACTCCAAGTTTCAAAACAGTAATGAAAAATATTCATGAAAGGTTCTTTCTGCTTCCTGATGGGTGGTGGCAATAGGATCCTTGGACACCAGCAAAAAGAAATGTTGCATCATAAAAAGCAGCGTGAATGAAAGATTTGGTGCTGGTATCAGATAGGGGGCACAGTCCATTTTATCTTTATAGGTTACAGAGTGCACAACAGTCTGCATTAGACCAATCAAAGAAATCTCCCAAAGGAGTTTATGCTTCTGCAGGTTTAGATTTAGCACGTAAACGGATGACGTTCATTAGCAGAAAGAGATTATTGTGGTACTTTCCAAACAAGGTACCGGCTCACTGAATCTGGTAAATAGTAAGGCACTTTTCATTCGCAGGTACACTATTTTATGGAATGAATAGCTCCTTCACAGTGTCCACTACAAAGACATGCACGATAAATGTTGCAGAATGCTTTTTCTGGTATTGTTTTAACAATAGATGTATACATTTGAGTGAACTAACAACTATCTTCCTAACCCAAGAACATACCAACAAAAGGAAGAGAAACAAAAAGCACGGCATAGAAAAGCTCGGAGACATCACTCGAGTAAACTCTAACAAGAAATGCTAATATAATACTAACTGAAAAAGACCTCAAGCTGGGAGAAGCTACCCTCACTATTTGATTTCTCCTTTTTTTTTTTTCCAGAAAAAGAAGAGCTTGTACCTAATTTATAAATAAACAGAATTAACTAAACAGAATTAAAAGATACTAGGCTCTATGACTGATTTCTCCTTCTAACTGAAAGAACCTGAAGAATACTAGTTTTTGGAGAGTCTCTTGAATCAAAAAGATGAACTAGCAGATTTTGTGAGCAATTCATCAGCTTTATTAAATCTTCAAAATTTTGCAAAGATAAAGCGGATAGAAAACTGTTCCTGGAGCATAGCTGTCAATGATTCACTATTGAATTGGAAAGATGTATAGAGTAGGGATCTTTTTTGTGTCTGGGATTAATTGTGATTTGGGTAACAAAAAAAAAAAATTAAGCAAGAGAAAAGGATTTGAAGACTACAATAGATTACCAACTAAACATCAACAGCATCATTATGACAACTGATGTTTTGTTTATTTATGTTCCCATTAAAATGGGAAAGCCTGGATCAGGTGGAGGAAAGGAAAGAACACCTTGAGTGTCCAGAGGGGAAAACATGCTACTATACAGTGCAGGGAAGGGCAAAAATTACAGGGATAAAAATTACGAGGGTGGGTAGGAGGCAATTTGTTAATCAGTCTTTTTTATTTTCATTCTGTCTTTCATTCTGTCATTTTGAGCATTTAATCCAGTTTCATGACATGTTCTGTTGCTTTTTCTATTCAAATGGCAATTTCAGTATGTTCTGTGCTGCTTTAGCAGTAACAGTAGTGTTGTAACAAGGACGATATAAGAATAAAGGGAGAGATAAAATGTATTATATTACCACCTGTTGAAAAAAAATCCTAAGTTTGCATGCAAGGATGAGTATAAATTCAGAACATTTTGCTGAAGCTAGCTACTAATAAAATGCTAATTTTGTAAAATTAATAGCTCTTGAAACTTAGACAATGTACATTACATAAAATTCAATACATTTTTTGCTGCCTTTTAAGAATCAGATTACATATACATGGTCTATAATGCACTAAATTCAAAATGAAAACAGCATAATTTATTGCATCTTAAGGTAGCATTTATCCAAGTAATGTATTTATTTCATCACATAGGCACTAGACTACATAGTTTTCCATGGAAGTTATTAACATGATGCAGATTGATTTATTTCTAATGGTGTACACTAGAAGAAAACAGGATATGAGGAAATATTGCCAAATCAAGAAATTCAATCAGAACTGTTAGACCAAAGGTCTTTATTTCAAGGACATAACAACAAAGGCTAAAAGAAGTAGAAAGTTCATTTTACAAATGTATGACAGTCCTCTAACCAACAGCAGTGGAAGCACTGAGTCAGGCTGATGTCAACTTGGTAACAAATAAAAACATTTGGTGAAAAGAAGCAAGTCATGACGGACTGAGTGGCTTTTGCTCAAACCTCTGTCCAGTTTTTAATATTTTTACCTAATCCACAAGCCTAAACAATGTTACTATGTGTTATTAAAAATGAAGGAGAGACAGTGTGCATGTTTGACTTCTTGCTATTTGTATGTTTTACTGTCTGCTGTTTACATGAGAAAAACAAGACTGGCTTGACTGGAAGGCTTACTGCTAGAAGGGATATATCTGTTCTCAAATAAATCTTATCATATCAAAAGGTGTCCCTTCTGATAAGTATTTGCTGCTATGCAGGCATAAATGACTGGCCAGTAAACCAGAGATAATATGCTACAATTCTGCTTCTGTGGAAAAATTCTGAAAACTATTCCAAGAAGCTGAAGCCAGTGTCAATGCAACAACCTCTATGGTGACCAAAGTCATATATTTATCTCTGAATTATGTATAAAGTTCAACAAAGGAAAACAAACACGTCAGTGGGAGAGAAGAAATGTGAATAAGTGATGAAAAGCCAAATTGACCCGTAAAGCACAAGTATGAACTGTTAGAAATTATAGTAAGAATAAATGAGTCATAGTTCCCTTTTAAAAATTGACAAAATGACCAAAAGACCTCATTTATGAAATCTTATGTAAATTGCTTACTTCGGTTTTCCACTGCACGTTTTTTTCCTGAGTTGGGAACAACTTCTAATACTCAGGCTACCCTATATTTCCCATTAATGGTTTACAATGTTATCAGAGTTAAACAAGTTGGTCTTAAATTGACATGCAGAATAACCTCTTTGGAAAGATTTTTTGGAGAAAAACCCAAAACCAGCCAAATTATCTGATCATTTTCTAGAATAAGTCTACAAAAATAAGTTTTCACCATGATTAAAAATAAGGGAAACAAAGCAGAAATGTAGAATATATTTTAGAATGTTATACCATTTAGTTTTATTTTATTTGGGGAAGGGTAGGGGGTAAAGGTATCTTTTACTAGGCATATACTTCTTATTGCCATAGCAAAAATTCTACCACAACTGAAAATCTGGAGAAAAAGTATAGGAGTAGTTGGAAAATAAAATACTCCCCAAAGTGCAGTTTCCATATTTTCAGTAGACAGGAAGATTTCTGTAAGGTGAGAGGTCAGCTCTCTTTGAGCTGACTTTTGCAGCTGCCTTGGACTGAGAAGAAAGGGGTTTTGTTCTACAACAATACTGGAAGCTGTGGGCTCACCATATACTGGCACTGGACTGAAAGTGAAAATCTCTCTCCCTCCTGTATACTTCACTTGAATGCACAAGAGATTAGAGAGAGATTGACTGTGCAGCTCCGTGCTATGTTCAGTATGATCTGATAGCAGGACAGGAAAGGGGCAGTGCTATTTTCCTCTTCACTACAAATTGTGGCCCCTTCCTTTCGACTGACCTTAGGTCAGAGGCAGAGAGAGTGAGCTGGGCTAGCAAACCGATCTGACTGGTTTGAGCTGGAAAGAGCCCAAGGTAAAGCAACTTAATGTAAGAACTTTAAGAAAAATGTGAAGTATGAACAAAGCCTGCTTAGGATATGAGATGTACATTTTTATAATAAAGAGGACACAGATTGGTTGCTCTCCATTGTCACTGTAGGAAAGGCAAGAAGAAAGCTACATTATTCACTCCAAAGGAAATTTAAACTGGGATTTAGGAAAAACCTCTTTTTTTAAAACTCTAGCAATGATGAAATGCTGGAAAAGGATACCCAAAGAGCTATCTCCATCAATTAAAGTTTTAAAGAACAAATTAGACAAATATCTGTAGAGAATCTACTTCAGTGTAAATTCTGGATTAGATGATCTCTTAATGTCTCTTCTGGTATTACATTTTTCAGGATTCCATTTGATATGTATTTGATATCTTAAATTCTAAAATATTTCTAGTATTCTAAAAGTTTCCTTAACACAGAAAATTCTGCAAAAGAAACTGAGTTCCAAAAGGTTTCTTCTGTTATCATCAGTTATTAGAGCCTCAGGAGCCACTTACCTTGGATTTTTCCTGCAGCTATTGAGCCTTTCTAAAAATCATGATGCAATTACCTCTATAGCTAGAATACTACAAAACCAAGACCTCTCTATTTTCATTCCCCTTAAGGCCATGATCACTGAAAAAGCCAATGTGGTTATCTATTAAGCACACCATCCCCAGCAAGAATATGCCCCGTGTATGTTTCTGCTTCACAAATGTTCTTACAACTTCGAAAAAAAATCAGAGAAGAAATAGGGAAGCTACAGATAGCCTATGATAACAACTTTCAATTACTAACAACAAAATATACATTTCAGATTAATTGATTTGGACACAATATGCACTGTTATAGATAGGAAAGCTGGGATACATGGTACCTCATCTAAACACTGAAATGCAGGACTTGCTGTTACTTCAGAGGATCCCTCATCTCGGCTATAAACCGTTGGAGCTACAGCACAGATAGGTTGCTCCTTCTCAATTTCCAATTCTGTGTCACTGGAACTGGAACTTTCTTCACCAGCCTGACTCATTGTTTGAAGTTCTAGGAAGTAACAAAAATACCAAAATACAGTTAATTAGGTCCAGGCATATATATGACTGTGCAAAATAAATGTGTAGTGTAAAGAACACAACATCGACATGTGAGAGCTACGTTCAAACAACAAAGTCACAATGTGAGCAAACTAGGTGGGTCTACAGTTACAACTTCATGAAAGCCTTGTACGAGGCTGCACTACCACGCTATCGGTTTTTGAGTATTTTTAAAATCATAGAATCATAGAATTGTTTAGGTTGGAAGAGACCTTTAAGATCATCCAGTCCAACCATTAACCTACACTACCAAGTCCACACTAAACCAATTAAGGGTAGACTAGACTAAGCCATGTCCCAGAGTGCCATGTCTACCTGTTTGTTGAATACTTCCAGGGATGGTGACTCCACCACCTCTCTGGGCAGCCTGTTCCAATGCCTGACCACCCTTGCCATGAAGAAATTTTTCCTAATATCCAACGTAAACCTCCCCTGGCGCAGCTTGAGCCCATTTCCTCTCGTCCTATCCTCTAATAGTTGGCTATGTTACCATCACATAAAAGTTAGACAACATGCAAAACAATATTTCTTAAAGAACAGGCATTGAATAACAGGTTTAAGCTGGAAAAGGCCTCTGGAGT